>NC_050180.1:386894-439394 GCF_008315115.2 Sander lucioperca | reverse complement strand
ACCATCCTATTACCATATTGTAATGTAAAGTACTGACATAGTCAGTGAAGTCGTCTCCAAAGTCGATCATTTGTCTCAGTGCACTCAGGATCAGAGAGTCAACATCATCATTGATGTGGATTTCATCACTGTAGTTCTTCACAGGAAAGATGTAGTTCACTGGGATTCCCACTGCAGCACTGAAGTCTTTCACCTGAGTGGTAAACAATGGGAGTTATTGTGTTTTCTCTGCTCATATACTGAAAATATTTGGACTACAGAGTTAACTTTAGTGCGTAACTTTTTGATATTAATGAACATCCGTTACATTCAAGCCATTGTTAAATGAGTTGATACAAACTAAATAAAGCTGCAAGCAGCATTGAACGGGCCCTCGCTCCTCCATACGCGTCGGGGTTACTGGTGAATACGACTTCATGCATTCATGCATTTGCGCAGATGTCGGACACAGCGCGCATGGTGGAGTGTGTGGCGTTGGAAAGGTGCATGTAAATGTTGTACAAAGCATAGGGGGCAGGGCCAACATTTACCAATGAAGAAGAAACTCTCTGCTGAGTTTAATGACACCTCACACAAGACGCTACCTTAAATGGGTCAGCAGTTATGAAAGGGGGCGTGGCCTGCATGAGTACATGAGCGTGGTTAAAGTATAGGGGAGGGGGGGCTCAATATCACATGGAGACCACACATTATAAGTTCCTTGTCAATTTTGGTCTGTAGGTGTCCTCAGACCTGGACCCTTGTCAATCGTGACAAATTTCAGGCAGATACGACAACGTACACTCAAGTTACAACAACTTCTTTGTTCATCAATAAATGCTCAAAAAGGCCGCCACGCCACGCCCACACCGTCAGACGAAAAGTTTTGCTTTTAATGCCTTCACATCGTTGAAGTCTTTAAATGATACAGACAGAATTTGAAGTCAATCTGATGAAATCTCTAGGAGGAGTTCATTAAAGTATAGCACCTACTTCCTGTTGCCACTAGGTGGCGCTATGACTTTAAGTAAACATCAGCCTGTAGATGTCCACAGAGTTAGAGTCTTATGAGTCATGAAACGTTTGGGCCAGATTGAACAATGTACACTCGAGTTACACCCACTTCCTGTTTTGAAGGCGAAACGCACAAAATGGCCGCCCCGCCACGGCCACGCCCTATGACGAAAAGTTTTTCTTTTAACAACTTTTCATCTTTAACGTCTTAAGATGGCACAGACCAAATTTGAAGTTGATCGGATAAAATCTCTAGGAGGAGTTTGTTAAAGTACGACATGTGGAAATGGCCAAAATCGCACTAATTTCGAACTTTGAAATCAAAATGGCGGACTTCCTGTTGGGTTTAGGGTATGGCTGCAATGATGTTTTATGTACACCTTGACATGATACATATGTCTACCAACCGCGACAGGTTTATGCACATACACACAAACACACACGCACACACACACGCACACACACGCACACACACACACACACACACACACACACACACACACACACACACACACACACACACACACACACACACACACACACAAATTTAGGTTGTCCATGGTTATCAACAAGTAGAACTACTCTTTATGCTTTTCAATAAGTTATTTATTTAAATCTATTATTATTCTAGTTCTCATGGCTGTGCTGTGTTGTGTATTTATTTTGCTTGACTGTTTCTTCCTTTCATTCTCCCTCAGTTGTTTTCTTATATCAGCTGTTTATTGCTGTTGTTCGGCTGGCTGCCTCTTTGTCAATTTTGTTGTTGTTGTTTTTAGGGGTCCAAGCCCGAGTCTGTAAGAATGGGCAATAGCAAAGCTAAGCCGTTCATACAGCAGGGGCCTGTTTCACAAAACCAAGATAAGAGATTAAGCCGGGATTTATCAGTTATCCTGGATGATTTTAGCCTTGACTCGGTTTCACGAAAGTGGAGGCACATAAATCACCATGGAGATTTATTCTGTGCAGCTAGCCTGCTCCCGACCAGGCTAACAGCCAGACTAACAGCTAGCCTGCTCCCAACCAGGCTAACAGCCAGGCTAACAGCTAGCCTGCTCCCGACCAGGCTAACAGCCAGGCTAACAGCTAGCCTGCTCCCAACCAGGCTAACAGCCAGGCTAACAGCTAGCCTGCTCCCGACCAGGCTAACAGCCAGGCTAACAGCTAGCCTGCTCCCGACCAGGCTAACAGCCAGGCTAACAGCTAGCCTGCTCCCGACCAGGCTAACAGCCAGGCTAACAGCTAGCCTGCTCCCGACCAGGCTAACAGCCAGGCTAACAGCTAGCCTGCTCCCGAACAGGCTAACAGCCAGGCTAACAGCTAGCCTGCTCCCGAACAGGCTAACAGCCAGGCTAACAGCTAGCCTGCTCCCGACCAGGCTAACAGCCAGGCTAACAGCTGGCCTGCTCCCGACCAGGCTAACAGCTAGCCTGTTCCCGACCAGGCTACCAGTCAGGATTTATTAATCCTGGAGCCTTTTCTGATCACCCAGCAGTGGTTTTACTGTTATATTGTTATCAGCCTGGATTAAAATACAACAGGTGCATATTGCTGTTCATTTAAGTACAGTTATTATTTAAAGTTGGGACCATTATTTGTTTTTATAATTATTCATGTGACAGTCATCGTTACTGTTATATTGCTGTATGCAGACTGCTGTTCATATTGTTGTTAGAAGTTTGATGAATATATTATGACAGTTGTTGAGATAATTAGAAAAAGCTGATAACATTTCAAATGTGTTTTAAATGAAGTCTGTTACTAAGGGCAACACATACAACGCTGTACATTTCTATAGTTGACCAATGCACCTCGAATTATTTTAGTTGATTCATTTTTTTTTTAATTCTTTAAACAATAAGGATCATGTTTGTTCCTCTTCCATGTGCATGGTATTTGGCATTCTTAGCACACAAATTATGTTGTCCAGTAAACTGGGACTATAATTTGGGAGGATTGTACAATTTAAAGAACATATCCTAATTGTACAATCCTCCCAAATTATAGTCTTAGTTCACTGGACCAGTAACTATCTAGTGATGGAGGCTACTGTACATTCATGTAACAACAGGGAGAGGACACCCCAATGGTTTTAGACCTTATATTTAGCTGGGGGGGGGGGGGGAAATAACTGATGAATATACTCTGTTCCATTCATGTTTACAGTGTGCATGGGATTATCACTTAATTATCTTTATAGTTTCTAGACTTTAGAGTCACATTTCTTCAGTGTCTTTATTTTCTATGTTCATATATACAAGGGAGCAAGGCATATAATATGTAGAGAAGGAAACTCATCCTCTATAAAAAATAAAAAAAACACGAGAAAAAGCGTGGCAGATAATAGCGGACCGACTGAATGATAGTATAAAATATACATTTATGAACTACTGCTCTTAACTGAAACCATTCAATGAGTCACTGTCATCTGCAAAAACCAACAGTTGTACACTTTGCATTAAAAGCGAGCAGTGGAAGTTAATATGACTTAGGAAATGTATATTTCAGCCCATGAGAGAGAGGGAGAGAGAGAGAGAGAGAGGGAGAGAGAGAGAGAGAGAGAGAGAAAGAGAGGGAGGAACAGAGTGAAAGATATTTATGCATCATATTCTAGTGTTGTAGAAAACTGATCTTCATGGTAAATTTCCTGAGTAACATTATCTTCTGCTTACTTTTAAGGCAAAGAGTACAACTGTTAATTTGTTAAATGATTAGTAGCCTGATCCTTGAATGGTATGATTGTGACGGCTCCAGTTCAGAGCAGTGGTCAGTTAATGTCTATATTTAGTCTGATTACACATTCAGTCGGTCCGTGATCGTCTGCTACTCTTTCTCTCTCTGTTTCATTACAGCGACCGTGTTTCTTTTCTTTTTCTACAAATAATGTGTTTCACGTCATCATACTTCCACAAGAAGCTGCTGCTCACTCTGTAGAAAGTATGAACAATGATTATTCTCCATTTTGGCGTCAGGAAATCTGTGATTGACCTCGCGGTCTTTTGAGGAAAGCCGTGGACGCTCATCTATCTGAATTACTTCAGCCTGACTCAACCTAGTCTCTCCTCCTCAGCCTAACCTAGTCTCTCCTCCTCAGCCTGACTAGACCTAGTCTCTCCTCCTCAGCCTGACCTGGTCTCTCCTCCTCAGCCTGGCTCCACCTAGTCTCTCCTCCTCAGTCTGACCTAGTCTCTCCTCCTCAGCCTGACTAGACCTAGTCTCTCCTCCTCAGCCTGACTAGACCTAGTCTCTCCTCCTCAGTCTGACCTAGTCTCTCCTCCTCAGCCTGACTAGACCTAGTCTCTCCTCCTCAGCCTGACTAGACCTAGTCTCTCCTCCTCAGTCTGACCTAGTCTCTCCTCCTCAGCCTGACTAGACCTAGTCTCTCCTCCTCAGTCTGACCTAGTCTCTCCTCCTCAGCCTGACTAGACCTAGTCTCTCCTCCTCAGCCTAACCTAGTCTCTCCTCCTCAGCCTAACCTAGTCTCTCCTCCTCAGCCTGGCTCAACCTAGTCTCTCCTCCTCAGCCTGACCTAGTCTCTCCTCCTCAGCCTGACCTAGTCTCTCCTCCTCAGCCTGACTAGACCTAGTCTCTCCTCCTCAGCCTGACTAGACCTAGTCTCTCCTCCTCAGCCTGACCTAGTCTCTCCTCCTCAGCCTGGCTCAACCTAGTCTCTCCTCCTCAGCCTGGCTCAACCTAGTCTCTCCTCCTCAGCCTGGCTCAACCTAGTCTCTCCTCCTCAGCCTGGCTCAACCTAGTCTCTCCTCCTCAGCCTGACTAGACCTAGTCTCTCCTCCTCAGCCTAACCTGGTCTCTCCTCCTCAGCCTGGCTCAACCTAGTCTCTCCTCCTCAGCCTGACCTAGTCTCTCCTCCTCAGCCTGTCCTAGTCTCTCCTCCTCAGCCTGACCTAGTCTCTCCTCCTCAGCCTAACCTGGTCTCTCCTCCTCAGCCTGGCTCAACCTAGTCTCTCCTCCTCAGCCTAACCTGGTCTCTCCTCCTCAGCCTGGCTCAACCTAGTCTCTCCTCCTCAGCCTGGCTCAACCTAGTCTCTCCTCCTCAGCCTAACCTAGTCTCTCCTCCTCAGCCTGACCTAGTCTCTCCTCCTCAGCCTGACTCCACCTAGTCTCTCCTCCTCAGCCTAACCTAGTCTCTCCTCCTCAGCCTAACCTAGTCTCTCCTCCTCAGGCTGACCTAGTCTCTCCTCCTCAGCCTGACTCCACCTAGTCTCTCCTCCTCAGCCTGACCTAGTCTCTCCTCCTCAGCCTAACCTAGTCTCTCCTCCTCAGCCTGACCTAGTCTCTCCTCCTCAGCCTGACCTAGTCTCTCCTCCTCAGCCTGACCTAGTCTCTCCTCCTCAGCCTAACCTGGTCTCTCCTCCTCAGCCTTGCTCAACCTAGTCTCTCCTCCTCAGCCTGACCTGGTCTCTCCTCCTCAGCCTGACTCCACCTAGTCTCTCCTCCTCAGCCTGACCTAGTCTCTCCTCCTCAGCCTGACCTAGTCTCTCCTCCTCAGCCTGACCTAGTCTCTCCTCCTCAGCCTAACCTGGTCTCTCCTCCTCAGCCTTGCTCAACCTAGTCTCTCCTCCTCAGCCTAACCTAGTCTCTCCTCCTCAGCCTAACCTAGTCTCTCCTCCTCAGCCTGACCTAGTCTCTCCTCCTCAGCCTGACCTAGTCTCTCCTCCTCAGCCTAACCTGGTCTCTCCTCCTCAGCCTAACCTAGTCTCTCCTCCTCAGCCTGACCTAGTCTCTCCTCCTCAGCCTGGCTCAACCTAGTCTCTCCTCCTCAGCCTAACCTGGTCTCTCCTCCTCAGCCTGGCTCAACCTAGTCTCTCCTCCTCAGCCTAACCTGGTCTCTCCTCCTCAGCCTGACCTAGTCTCTCCTCCTCAGCCTAACCTAGTCTCTCCTCCTCATCCTGGCTCAACCTAGTCTCTCCTCCTCAGCCTGACCTAGTCTCTCCTCCTCAGCCTGGCTCAACCTAGTCTCTCCTCCTCAGCCTAACCTAGTCTCTCCTCCTCAGCCTGGCTCAACCTAGTCTCTCCTCCTCAGCCTAACCTGGTCTCTCCTCCTCAGCCTAACCTGGTCTCTCCTCCTCAGCCTGACCTAGTCTCTCCTCCTCAGCCTGGCTCAACCTAGTCTCTCCTCCTCAGCCTGACCTAGTCTCTCCTCCTCAGCCTGACCTAGTCTCTCCTCCTCAGCCTGACCTAGTCTCTCCTCCTCAGCCTAACCTGGTCTCTCCTCCTCAGCCTAACCTAGTCTCTCCTCCTCAGCCTGACCTAGTCTCTCCTCCTCAGCCTGGCTCAACCTAGTCTCTCCTCCTCAGCCTAACCTGGTCTCTCCTCCTCAGCCTGGCTCAACCTAGTCTCTCCTCCTCAGCCTACCTGTGCTCACTAGTCTCTCCTCAGCCTAACCTGTCCTCTCGCCTACTCTCTCCTCAGCCTGACCTAGTCTCTCCTCCTCAGCCTGGCTCAACCTAGTCTCTCCTCCTCAGCCTAACCTGGTCTCTCCTCCTCAGCCTGACCTAGTCTCTCCTCCTCAGCCTAACCTGGTCTCTCCTCCTCAGCCTGGCTCAACCTAGTCTCTCCTCCTCAGCCTAACCTAGTCTCTCCTCCTCAGCCTGACCTAGTCTCTCCTCCTCAGCCTAACCTAGTCTCTCCTCCTCAGCCTGGCTCAACCTAGTCTCTCCTCCTCAGCCTGACCTAGTCTCTCCTCCTCAGCCTGACCTAGTCTCTCCTCCTCAGCCTAACCTGGTCTCTCCTCCTCAGCCTAACCTAGTCTCTCCTCCTCAGCCTGACCTAGTCTCTCCTCCTCAGCCTGGCTCAACCTAGTCTCTCCTCCTCAGCCTAACCTGGTCTCTCCTCCTCAGCCTGGCTCAACCTAGTCTCTCCTCCTCAGCCTAACCTGGTCTCTCCTCCTCAGCCTAACCTGGTCTCTCCTCCTCAGCCTGACCTAGTCTCTCCTCCTCAGCCTGGCTCAACCAAGTCTCTCCTCCTCAGCCTAACCTGGTCTCTCCTCCTCAGCCTGACCTAGTCTCTCCTCCTCAGCCTAACCTAGTCTCTCCTCCTCAGCCTAACCTGGTCTCTCCTCCTCAGCCTGGCTAAACCTAGTCTCTCCTCCTCAGCCTGACCTAGTCTCCTCCTCAGCCTAACCTGGTCTCTCCTCCTCAGCCTGACCTAGTCTCTCCTCCTCAGCCTAACCTAGTCTCTCCTCCTCAGCCTAACCTGGTCTCTCCTCCTCAGCCTGGCTAAACCTAGTCTCTCCTCCTCAGCCTAACCTGGTCTCTCCTCCTCAGCCTAACCTAGTCTCTCCTCCTCAGCCTAACCTAGTCTCTCCTCCTCAGCCTGTCCTAGTCTCTCCTCCTCAGCCTGACCTAGTCTCTCCTCCTCAGCCTAACCTAGTCTCTCTTCCTCAGCCTGGCTCAACCTAGTCTCTCCTCCTCAGCCTGGCTCAACCTAGTCTCTACTCCTCAGCCTAACCTAGTCTCTCCTCCTCAGCCTGACCCGACCTAGTCTCTCCTCCTCAGCCTAACCTAGTCTCTCCTCCTCAGCCTGACCTAGTCTCTCCTCCTCAGCCTGGCTCAACCTAGTCTCTCCTCCTCAGCCTAACCTGGTCGCTCCTCCTCAGCCTGACCTAGTCTCTCCTCCTCAGCCTGACTCCACCTAGTCTCTCCTCCTCAGCCTGACCTAGTCTCTCCTCCTCAGCCTGACCTAGTCTCTCCTCCTCAGCCTAACCTAGTCTCTCCTCCTCAGCCTGACTCCACCTAGTCTCTCCTCCTCAGCCTGTCCTAGTCTCTCCTCCTCAGCCTGACCTAGTCTCTCCTCCTCAGCCTAACCTAGTCTCTCCTCCTCAGCCTGACCTAGTCTCTCCTCCTCAGCCTGGCTCAACCTAGTCTCTCCTCCTCAGCCTGGCTCAACCTAGTCTCTCCTCCTCAGCCTGGCTCAACCTAGTCTCTCCTCCTCAGCCTGACTCCACCTAGTCTCTCCTCCTCAGCCTGTCCTAGTCTCTCCTCCTCAGCCTGACCTAGTCTCTCCTCCTCAGCCTGACCTAGTCTCTCCTTCTCAGCCTGACCTAGTCTCTCCTCCTCAGCCTGACTCCACCTAGTCTCTCCTCCTCAGCCTGACCTAGTCTCTCCTCCTCAGCCTGACCTAGTCTCTCCTCCTCAGCCTGACTCCACCTAGTCTCTCCTCCTCAGCCTGACCTAGTTTCTCCTCCTCAGCCTGACCTAGTCTCTCCTCCTCAGCCTGGCTCAACCTAGTCTCTCCTCCTCAGCCTAACCTAGTCTCTCCTCCTCAGCCTGACCTAGTCTCTCCTCCTCAGCCTGACCTAGTCTCTCCTCCTCAGCCTAACCTAGTCTCTCCTCCTCAGCCTGACTCCACCTAGTCTCTCCTCCTCAGCCTGTCCTAGTCTCTCCTCCTCAGCCTGACCTAGTCTCTCCTCCTCAGCCTAACCTAGTCTCTCCTCCTCAGCCTGACCTAGTCTCTCCTCCTCAGCCTGACCTAGTCTCTCCTCCTCAGCCTGGCTCAACCTAGTCTCTCCTCCTCAGCCTGGCTCAACCTAGTCTCTCCTCCTCAGCCTGGCTCAACCTAGTCTCTCCTCCTCAGCCTGACTCCACCTAGTCTCTCCTCCTCAGCCTGTCCTAGTCTCTCCTCCTCAGCCTGACCTAGTCTCTCCTCCTCAGCCTGACCTAGTCTCTCCTTCTCAGCCTGACCTAGTCTCTCCTCCTCAGCCTGACTCCACCTAGTCTCTCCTCCTCAGCCTGACCTAGTCTCTCCTCCTCAGCCTGACCTAGTCTCTCCTCCTCAGCCTGACTCCACCTAGTCTCTCCTCCTCAGCCTGACCTAGTTTCTCCTCCTCAGCCTGACCTAGTCTCTCCTCCTCAGCCTGGCTTGGCCTTCGTGAAACACACCAAGCCAGGATGCTCAGATTAGACTAGGTCAAGCCTCGCCTTATCAGTTATCCTGGATTTATATATTCTGCTTTTGTGAAACAGGCCCCAGGGCTGTAGAACCCTATTGTTTTTCTACTGATTAATCATCATAGTCATTATTCTTCTCCACCTAAAACTCCGACTACAGCTTAAACCGTACATGGTGGGGGGTTGCCGTTTTCAGGACTGGTCTGAAAGTCCGCAAGGACCTCAGGCGCAAAAATTGACCCACTTCCACCACTAGGTGGCGCTATAGCAGAAAAAAAACATGTTTGACCCTATAACTCCCACACCGTACAGCGGACATTTAAAACCCATATATCCACGTGATCGCTGGATCCAACTGAATCACGTGATATAGGCCACGCCCATTTCCGTCTAGACTTTTATGAGTGAAAAATCGCAATTTATCAAAAACCTACTTTTTCGAACTCCTCCTAGACCGTGCGACCGATCTGCACGAAATTTGGAAAGTAGCATCTCCAGATGCGCCGGACAAAACGTTAATAGAAATTATTTTGATAGGATAAAAATTGCGCATATTACGCACAAACAAATTTGTGTAGCTAACTATGAAAACACCAACTTTGCCATATCACGGTTAAAATAAATTCTATCAACGGCAAACTTTAGATTCTTGTTTGCCGTGACCCTCTGGAGCTCCCCCACGCGTTTTACAAAAATTGGTCACTAGGGGGCGCTACAAGTACAAGAAGTTTATATCTCAAGAACCGCTCATCCGATATTTACAAAATTTGTTGGATACCATCTAGGGACAGTCCTGAGGCCATCCCTAGAGTGGGGTACTGAGGGGTCAAAGTGGGCGTGGCCTATGGGACCCAAGTCTAGATTTACTACTTACACTAACGTGAACAACTTTAAATTTACAGGGTAGATAGACAATGGGTCATGGACCACACCTACCAAAAATTACACATGTGGACCACTAGGTGGCGCTATAATGTCTTTTTGCCTTTAACTCCCACATTGCACATCGCACATTAGAAATCCTTACATCCACGTGTTCCTTGAATCAAGCTGAATCACATGATATAGGCCACGCCCATGCGCAATGCGCAAAAACTTCTTTTTCGAACTCGTCCTAGGCCGTGCGACGGATCAGCACAAAACCTGGTAGGTAGCATCTCCAGATGGACCTGACCAAAAGTTACTCAAGGAATTTTGCTACGTTAAAGTATGCGGAGTTGACGACCAAACAAATTTTCGTAGCTAGCTACCACACACGTATCATATTGTATCTCGGCCAAATTAAATGTTATCAGCAAATAACTTGAGATCATTCTTCAACATCCCACTACGATGCTGTGTACCAAATTTGACAAAGATCAGCCTTTAGGGGGCGCTATAAGCAACCTTTATTTGTTTTGGCCAATAACTCAATGCATTTAAATGGGAAAATTGCAATTGCAATATCTCTGCCAGAGTAAATGCAATCACCACGAAACTTGTGGTGCTCGTTCGGCATGCCGCTCTAAGGCTCTGTACCAAATTTGGCGAATATCGGCCATTAGGGGGCGCTATAATCAACGTAGACGTGTTTTGGCCCTTTTACTCAATGTTAATGACATATTTCAATGGAAATGTACCACAGACCTTGCAGCTCACACTTCTCAATATTTACTGACGTTTGCCTCTTACTGTTAGGTTTTGTTTTTTACTTTTGCTTTACTCCTTTGGTTTTTTACAATAAAACAAACTTCTTAACCCACCTGACAAAGTTTCTACAACCTTCACAGTGGACAAATGCAACTCTTTTCTCTCACTTTTTCAATCCAAAATCAACACCATTCATAGGCGCCGATATCGTGCAATTGGGCTCGGCAACCGTCGTCACTGTGCAGTGCATTCTGGGACGTAAACAAGAGGACGCCGCCATTTTGTGAGGCCGTAGTTACCATAGAGAACAGCAGTTACAGTTACACGAAAATAATAGTGTAGAAAAACAATGTTGAGAAGTCGATTAAAAGAACAAAATGTACTATACAGAGACAAACTTCTACCGGACGCAAGAAAACGGTCCCTGGAAAAGATGACATTGATCGGAAATCTGGATCCGTATGACATACCTGCAAGTGACTGTCCTCGAGACCCAGACGATTTACCTCCTCTGACATTTCCAGATATTTTTGAATATTTAGTCTGTGGTGTGAGTGCTTATACCGAGGCTCAGTTTTGTAATTTTAAATCTATGGATGCCCACGTTCCGTTCACAAATGGCTGGGTCCATGACTTGGAAGCCTACAAATCGCCGAGTTGTGAAAACACCGTCATTCGTACAAAGGTGTGTATCATCTTGCTTACCTAACTTACCTGTGATTAGTGAAACACACATTTTTACTAGGGCTGTCAAAATAACGCGTTAATTTCGATTAATTAATCTGAGAAAAAATAACGCAGATTAATCCATTCCATATTGAGGTTTGACCCGGAGCCGTTCTAGCCACCATTGGACTGTAAAATGAAGGAGGGAGACGAGAATGTGCTGCCTGGATCATTAACTGGAACATTTACTGTAAAAATCTTCTTCCTGCCAACCCTGGCTACCGAAATCTGGAGCCACTGATATGTCTGCTCTTCTCTCTGATGCTCTGAAGACGATACAGGAAACACAAACACCGCTGCATCTGACGCTAGTTAACACTATACTCAACAGCAGCTAACATTAGCCTACCACTAGCTAGTTAACACTATACTCAACAGCAGCTAACGTTAGCCTACCGCTAGCTAGTTAACACTATACTCAACAGCAGCTAACGGTAGCCTACCGCTAGCTAGTTAACACTATACTCAACAGCAGCTAACGTTAGCCTACGGCTAGCTAGTTAACACTATACTCAACAGCAGCTAATGTTAGCCTACGGCTAGCTAGTTAACACTATACTCAACAGCAGCTAATGTTAGCCTACCGCTAGCTAGTTAACACTATACTCAACAGCAGCTAACGTTAGCCTACCGCTAGCTAGTTAACACTATACTCAACAGCAGCTAACGTTAGCCTACCGCTAGCTAGTTAACACTATACTCAACAGCAGCTAACGGTAGCCTACCGCTAGCTAGTTAACACTATACTCAACAGCAGCTAACGTTAGCCTACCGCTAGCTAGTTAACACTATACTCGACAGCAGCTAACGTTAGCCTACCGCTAGCTAGTTAACACTATACTCGACAGCAGCTAACGTTAGCCTACCGCTAGCTAGTTAACACTATACTCGACAGCAGCTAACGTTAGCCTACCGCTAGCTAGTTAACACTATACTCGACAGCAGCTAACGTTAGCCTACCGCTAGCTAGTTAACACTATACTCGACAGCAGCTAACGTTAGCCTACCGCTAGCTAGTTAACACTATACTCGACAGCAGCTAACGTTAGCCTACCGCTAGCTAGTTAACACTATACTCGACAGCAGCTAACGTTAGCCTACCGCTAGCTAGTTAACACTATACTCGACAGCAGCTAACGTTAGCCTACCGCTAGCTAGTTAACACTATACTCGACAGCAGCTAACGTTAGCCTACCGCTAGCTAGTTAACACTATACTCGACAGCAGCTAACGTTAGCCTACCGCTAGCTAGTTAACACTATACTCGACAGCAGCTAACGTTAGCCTACCGCTAGCTAGTTAACACTATACTCGACAGCAGCTAACGTTAGCCTACCACTAGCTAGTAGCTGGATTAAACACGGTTCCAATGCTGACAGCTAACTCTGAACGGTGTAGAGTGTGACTGTGTTTTACTGTAGAGGACTGGGACTCAACACCAGGATGTAACAATCTGCAGCTGCCGAGCTGCCGTCGGAAACACAACACAGACGGTGCGTTCAATGAAACTGGTAAACTACAGCTTCGTGGTGCATTTGAAGTTATTGTAAATGTCCTTGGTGGTTGTTTTTGTCGTTCAACAGCAATTTACTAGTGAAATAAGTTATTGTTATTGTTATACATTATTATTAAATCATTTAATTTTGACCATATGGCCTTAGCAATAAACAAGCCGTTCTTTAATGTCACCAACTGTTGTTTAGTACCCTTTGTTTTCTTTTCTTTTTTTACTTTCTTAAAAAGTTATCGGTTCAGGCACCGTTAATTATGTATGCGATTAATTTTGATTAATTAATCACAGAGTCTGTAATTAATTAGATTAATTTTTTTAATCGATTGACAGCCCTAATTTTTACACAATATTTAATCAATACCTAACTTACCTGTGATTAGTGAAGCACATTTTTACACAATATTTAATCTATATATATATATATATATATATATATATATATATATATATATATATATATATATATATCTATATATATATATATATATTATACTTGTGCCCACTGCTCTTTTCATTGACTGATGTTCTGTATGTACACAGGTTGAGATCGAGTGAGCCTCCTCTAAAGCCCTGGGTCATTGTGAGCAGCGCTGGGGAGGTGGAATGTGTCCATTGTACCTGCATGGCAGGGATAGCTGAGACCTGTACTCATGTAGGTGCCCTCTTGTTTAAATGGAGGCAACAGTTTGAATTCGTGGCACAAAGACAGTCACTGATGTGCCAGCATACTGGGTTTTGCCCAGTAACTTGAGCAAGATTCACCCAGAACAGGGATATAGGATCAACTACACCTCCTCAGTTGCACAAAGGAAGACATTAGAACAGCGAATAAATACAAAGTCCACAGCACCAGCCATAAGGAGTCGGGCACAGAAACGGAAACCTACTCCAGGTTATCTTGAAGATTTGTCACCGCTACTTGATACGTTACTGCACCATAGCAAGGCCGTTGGTTTGTCAGGAATGGAGAAGTACTATGCACAATACACACAACACACAGCTGCTGCACCATCCTCTGCTTTACCTCCATGCCTGGCAAAATCCCTGTATGATGAAAGCATAGATGCCAGTGACCTGTCTGCGGTCCTGCTGGCCTGTGAGAAGCACATGAATGCTGTAAGTGTGACTGACGAGCAGGCAGTAGCTGTAGAAGAGTACACCAGGTAACAACATCTATCGTCTGGTGGTATGGTTACAGAAGCGGAAGAATTACAGCATCAAAAATGCATGCTGTATAAGCCACCTCTCTGGAGACGCCATCCCACACAGTTTTGAAGCAGGTGTGTTACCCACACACACAGCAGACGGTATCAACTGTCCAAACCAGATGGGGTATCAGTCATGAGGGGGATGCTAGAAAGGCCTACACTGAATCCAGAGCTTCAGCTCACACAAACTGCAAAATCCAACAGTGTGGCTTCATAATTAACAGCAGCTTCCCTGAAGTCGGAGCGTCACCGGATGGCCTGACTATGTGTGACTGCTGTGCCAAGGGCTGCCTGGAGGTGAAATGTCCTTTCAAGTATCGATCCTGCAGCATCCAGCAGGCATGGGACATGAAGGACAAAGACTTTTGTCTCCAGTTGTCCTCAAACAAGCTTCAATTGAAAAAAAAACACCGCTTCTACACACAGATCCAGACACAGATTTATGTCACCCAATCAAATCACTGTGATCTTGTTGTTTGGACTGAAAACCATGTCACCGTGGTGCGTGTCTTTCCAGACCAGGAGTTCTGGGAACCTCGTCTACAGAAAGCACAAGAATTCTTCAGAAAAGTGTGCCTCCCAGAACTTGTGGCAAAATATTACTCTAAAGAACATGCAGCCTCATGTTCCAAGTGAAAGACAGCAGTAGAAAAGAAGTGGCTGTTTCTAAAAGAATTGAACTACTCAGTTAAGGTGTTTTTAAGAGTATTAATCTGTTACTTGAAATTCAGTGTTTCAAAGTAGTTCAACACAAGAAGCACAACAAACTAAACATTGCACTTTGCAAGAATTGTTTTTATTAAAAAATAGTTTTTAATGATAAAATTGTCATTGAAGTATTTAATGTACAAATAGCATACCATGGTACACACACCAAATACAAACATGTTCAATCTCAGGAGGGTACCACACACACACACACACACACACACAGACACACACACACACACACACACACACACACACACACACACCAAATAGAAACAAAAAATGTCTCCTGGGGTCTTTTAACCCATACCTGCAAACTCAGAAGGGCTGAAAAAGGTGACCCGTTATAGAGAGGTAAATACAGGGAAAACAACATTCTCCCGGTGCTAAAACGATACTTTTAAAACAGTGCCTGAACCGAAAGATTTAAATATCTATTTTATTTATTTATTTTTTATAAAAAGGGAGCACAAAACGACAGTCGGCGACATTAAAGAACGGCTTGTTTATTGCTAAGGCCACAGGGTCAACAGTCTTCGGATCTACACAATTCACGTGGATGACATTTTCCCCATTCAAAACGGTGATTTTCACCGAGAAGGGACTAGTTTGCAGGTATGTTTACCATTTAACATGCACACTTTTCGGTTTCATCTGGCCTTACAACAACACTTGGACATTAACGATCTTATCAAGAAGGGTCAATTCTTCATCTTTACAGGGAAGCAACAAACTAATTGGTATTGTGTTATGTAATAGTGTGTACTTATTGCGCAAGCTACCTATTACCCTTTCTACATGTATCCTAAGGTGTGCTATAGCACGTGTGTCTTCCACATCCTTAGCATCGAGTTGACATCTGCTTTTAGTGAATGCAGGAATTTTAACTTCTGCGCACATCATTCCCACACTGTCTTTAATGTTAAAGCCTCGGTCCGCTAACACTAAATCGCCAGGCAACAGTTTGTTGAGAAGCCCACAATTCTCGGTTATGTGCTTGTCAGATGCTCGTCCCCCCCCATCCCTTTGAAATAAATGAAATCTGGCCTTGGGGGGTTATTCCTATCAAGTATTTAATTGTGTGTGTACCTTTGTAGTGGGAAAAGGATTGTGCGTGTGCCATTAAATTTGACGGCCTCTCTGTACGTATTTCCACACAGTCAACAATAATCGCAACACGCTTTCCAAAAGCTTCTAAAAACTGATGTGGCATTGTGGCTTGTAAACAGTGTCTCTCAGGCCAGTACAACAAGGGAGTAAGGCGTGCATACAGCACATGTATGGTGTCGGCAAAGGTAGCAGAAAGGGTTCTACGTGACACATTAAAAATGTGTGAAAGATGCTGGATTGGAAGATCAAGCCTTAGACGAATGAGTGTCAGTAAGACCATTTGAAATTGTGACAGCTTCTTTGCAACTGGCAGGAAGGGCTTAACAGTAGTAAACATTGACAACAAAATCACTTAACATGGAAGTCCTGGATAATATCGTACCTTCTCTGTATTATCTTTGAAAAACTCTTCATCCATCTTCAATTTGTTTAACTCAGACTTAAGCTCCCTATTTTCCTGCAAAAGACGGGTTAGTTCTGCACTGCTTTGCTCACAGAACTCTGCTCTTAGTCTCTTAGCAGCTGGTTCGTCTGTTTCTGTCTGTTCTCTACATTCCTCTTCTTCTGCAGCTCCTGCCTCGGCATGATCCCCATGCTCTTCTTCTGCAGCTCCTGCCTCGGCATGATCCCCATGCTCTTCTTCTGCAGCTCCTGCCTCGGCATGATCCCCATGCTCTTCTTCTGCAGCTCCTGCGTCTGCTTGATCTGCCTCTTCTTCAGCATCTTCTTGGACTCCATCTCTGTCATCTTCGTTCATGTTGTTTTGTTCATTTTGGCCTCCTCCCTCAGATTCTCTTAAATGATGTCTATGTTGTCTGCGGCCATGGCGATCTGACACTGTAGCTGTGACCTCAGAGTGACCCAGGTGCAGGGTTGGAGCCCAGTCTGGATGAGACTCGTCCATCTCATATGCTGGTTTACCTTTGGGGAGACAAAAGTATCAATATTATATTCTGTATTTTTAGGTTTGACTGAACTTAAATGATATCTCAAATGTATGGATGGAAATTAACTGTAGACTACCACAACCACTATAGCAGTTGACTGTATTTTAGTAATTGCATTAGTATATGTTCAACAACAACACATCTAATAGTGAGGTCTGTGTAACGTACATAATGGAGGTACGCTAGTAAAATTACGTTTTTTATTCACCTTATTTCCCTCCCAAGAAGACTAATAAATAGACAATGAGATATTATTTTATGATAGGGTTTCAGTTCATAGGTCGCGTGCACACAGATAAAGTTAGCCTACTATCAAATAATGTTAGTCTGTAAGCATGTTTGGTTCCACACTCCCATCGTAGCTGTCACAGGCATTGCTTGGACAGTATGTCACTGATAGGAAATCAACCCAATGTGAAAAGTCTATGCAACGTTAACGCTAATTTGTTTTGCCAACTAGCTTAACGTTAACGTTACATCCATCCGAGGAAATGTGTGGTTAACGTGACGTTACCTAACGTGTCTTAATACCAAGATAACGTCACATATTGTATTCCGATAATAATAATAGCCGAGTGCTTTGTTTTGATCACATTCATTCAGCGCGCTTTATTGGAACTAGCTTAAGCTAGCTAGTAGTTAGTAGCTAGCTAGTTGCTTAGGTAACCTGACTTAGCTTGCTCACTTTGTCACAAAGTCGAGAGATTAGTGCCAAGTTACATAATGCAGAGGAACCTCTGACTAGCTACTCCTCTCAGGAAAAGAACACAATGAGAACACAATAATTTGCTAAATGAAGTTTATCTTCTTTACCTGAATGAAAATGCCTGGAACACACTTTCAATGATCTTGGGATTTCTGCGAAGAGTATGTCCGTGCGTCCATCCGTCTTCGCTTAGTTACCGCGGAAACATGACTCCCTTCATTCTGTTTCCAGGCAGGAAAACAATAAAAAGAAAGTCCGTTGTCTATTTTTTTGCCCCGTCGATCGTGTGAACGCACATTACATCCAACAACACAACAAGTTCTTCTCTCTCTCTGTCTCTGTCTCTGTCTCTCTCGCTGTCTCTCTCTCTCTCTGTCTCTCTCTCTCTCTCTCTCTGTCTCTCTCTCTCTCTCTCTGTCTCTCTCTCTCTCTCTCTCTCTGTCTCTCTCTCTCTCTCTCTCTCTCTGTCTCTCTCTCTCTCTCTGTCTCTCTCTCTCTCTCTCTCTGTCTCTCTCTCTCTCTCTCTCTGTCTCTCTCTCTCTCTCTCTCTCTCTCTCTCTCTCTCTCTCTCTCTGTCTCTCTCTCTCTCTCTCTGTCGCTCTCTCTCTCTCTGTCTCTCTCTCTCTCTCTCTCTCTCTCTCTGTCTTTCTCTCTGTCTCTCTCTGTCGCTCTCTCTCTCTGTCTCTCTGTCTCTGTCGCTCTCTATCTCTCTGTCTCTCTCTCTCTCTCTCTCTGTCTCTCTCTCTGTCTCTGTCTCTCTCTGTCTCTCTCTCTCTCTGTCTCTCTCTGTCTCTCTCTCTGTCTCTCTCTCTCTCTGCGAGTGGCCTCACAAAATGGTGATTTTTCCCATCAGCCACCGCGGCGCTAGAGTCGTGACGTCACGCCCCCAAGCCCAATTAAACATTGCCGTTGGTGCTAAGTGGAGCGTCTGTCATAGTGTGATTGGTTATGTTGGTGTCATTGATTCTTAATTTCCCACGAAGCACCCACGGAGGAAAACATAAATCGGCGCCTATGACGCCATTTGCAACAACGTGACCACCTCCCCCGCTCCTTCAACCACCACACCTGCCTCCCCCCTCCACCCTCTCGGTCACTCTCTCATTTCTCTCTGCTGTCTCCCGCTGTCAGGGGGGTTAAGAAGTTTGTTTGTTGTAGAGAATTCTTAAAGGTAGTCCGTATAAGCGTGGAGGTGAACTGTTGACCGCTACGTTTCCAACGCGATGTACCGCAGGCGTCGCTGCTCACGGCTCTCGATATTTAGCGACGTTTGCCTCCCCGCCGCCCGACTTCGGGTTCCGCTTTTGCGCGCTCCCCGGGGCGTCGGGGGCGACTGCCGTGAGTGGCTTGGGCCCCGTCATAACTGCTTGTTTGTTGTTGTTGTTTATTTGTTTTTCTTCCCCAAGTGTTGTAGGGGGCGCTAGCGAGGCATTTTTTCACACCTATCTACAAAACCCTTAAAATATCAAATTGTTCACAAGGCCTGATGCAAAGTTTGGTGAGTTTGTGAGTATGATAAGGACCCCAAAAAGGCGATTAATTGGCCGAAAAAAAAAAGAGGTTTCTATCCTATTCAGTTTCAATAGGGCCTTGGCCACCGTCTGAGCTCGGGCCCTATTCAGCTCCACACAACTCTCTGTGTTTCTCAGTATGACTATGTTCAGAAGATTGTGGCGTCCGGTGACTTTCCTGCAGAAAATCGAGTGAAGATAATGAGCTCTTCTGAAGAGTCCGTCATGTTTTTGAATCCTCCGTGTCTCCATGGTTACTAGCAAATGTTTAGAAGAAGGGGGGGGTGGGGGGTGGTGCGCGATCACGGAAGGCTTGTATCATGTGGATGCGCCACAGAATTGGTGTCATTACTCAGAATTACTCAGGGGGCGACAAAAAATACGCACTATAGCTTTAAATCAGGTCAGGTTATATTTCTGTATGGACTCAGAAAGACAGAAACTCACCTTTTTCTTCAGGTTCTGGCTCTTGTACACATTCTTCAGATCCTTTTCAGTTTCAGGACAGGCTGAATCAATGTAGGTGCCTATTGCCATTTGGGGAATCCCTGCAGACAGAAACACACTCAGTATTTTAGCTTTTTCAGGAAGTCTTTGTTCATAAAATAAATAAAAAAACAGAACAATCTGTTGGTCAGACAACAAAGTTTCTAATTTATAAAAACTATATATATATATATATATATATATATATATATATATACATATATATACATATACACATATATATATATATATATATATATACATATATACATACATATATATATATATCATACATATATATGTATATATATATATATATATACATATATATATGTATGTATATATGGGTGGGGAGGCAAACGTCGGTAAACATCCAGAGGCGTGAGCCGCGACGTCTGCGGTATGTCACCGTTGCAAACGTAGCGGTCAACAGTTCACCTCCACGCACATACAGACTACAACAATGATATACGGATAGGATCGGAGATGAAAAGTTCAACTGACACGTAACCGTGATCAGCTTCGTGGGAATTTAAGAATCAATGCCACCGACATAACCAATCACACTATGACAGATGCTCCACTTAGCACCAACTGCAGTGCTTAATTATAAATGAATGTAGCCTACTGGCAGTCTGGCACACGTGGGTGCTCAGTATTTTCATCGGCGCATATGAATGGTGTTGATTTTGGATTGAAAAAGTGAGAGATAAGAGTTGCATTTGTCCACTGTGAAGGTTGTGGAAACTTTGTCAGGTGGTTTAAGAAGTTTGTTTATTGTAAAAAACCAGAGGAGCACGCAAAAGCGAAAACCAAAACATAACGTAGGAGGCAAACATCAGTAAATATTGAGAAGTGTGAGCTGCAAGGTCTGTGGTACATTTCCATTGCAAATATGTCATTAACATTGAGTAAAAGGGCCAAAACCCGTCTACGTCGATTATAGCGCCCTCTAATGGCCGATCTTCGCCAAATTTGGTACAGAGCCTCAGAGCAGCATGCTGAACTAGCACCACAAGTTTCGTGTTGATTGCTTTTACTGTGACAGAGATATTGCAATTGCAATTTTCCCATTTAAATGCATTGAGTTATTGGCCAAAACAAATAAACGTTGCTTATAGCGCCCCCTAAAGGCCGATCTTCGCCAAATTTGGTACACAGCATCGTAGTGGGATGTTGAACAATGATTAAGTTCTTTGCTGATAACGTTTAATTTGGCCGAGATATGATATGATACGTGTGTGGTAGCTAGCTATGAAAATTTGTTTGGTCGTCAAATGCGCATACTTTAACGTAGCAAAATTCCTTGAGTAACTTTTGGTCAGGTCTGTCGGTACACGATCCGTTCTGCCTGCACGATCCGTTCTGCACATGCGCAAGACAATACTGTTTTACCGAGGATACGACCTGCACGATCTGTTCCACGCTAGCCTATGGCTAGCCTCCACCGGGAAGCTAACGTTAGTTTAGCTAACAGCTAATTCGGCTAACCGCTAGTTGACAGCTAGATTCAGTCTAAAATAACGTTAACTCAAACTTAATGGGAAAAGCAGCTACAGCTAAATTAAGACTTCACAGTAATAACAATAAAGACAAGTATTGAGTGATTGTATTTTAAATGAGCACAAGTAAAGTAGAACTGACGTAACAGCTGTTATATGTTATATATGTTAGGTGTTTGTTATATATGTCAACGTTTATTTTCAAGTTTTATTTTGAGGGTCTTTTAAAGTTATTACATGCTGTCTCAGCTAGCAGTTAGCCGAATTATCTGTTAGCCAAACTAACGTTAGCTTGCCTGTGGAGGCTAACGGCAGACCGCTACAATCAGCTAGCGGTTAGCCGAATGAGCCGTTAGCTAAACTAACGTTAGCTTGCCTGTCGACCGGAAGCGTGGAACAGATGCGCGAACATTTTGCGCATGTGCAGAACGGATCGTGCAGGCAGAACGGATCGTGTACCGACAAGGTCTATCTGGAGATGCTACTTACCAGGTTTCGAGCTGATCCGTCACACGGCCTAGGACGAGTTCGAAAAAGTTGGTTTTGCGCATTGCGGAAAAAAACTTAAGCGGAAATGGGCGTGGCCTATATCATGTGATTCAGCTTGATTCAAGGAACACTTAGATGTAAGGATTTCTAATGTGAGAAGTGTAATGTGGGAGTTAAAGGCAAAAAAACATTATAGCGCCACCTAGTGGTCCACATGTGTAATTTTTGGTAGGTGTGGTCCATGACCCATTGTCTATCTACCCTGTAAATTTAAAGTTGTTCACGTTAGTGTAAGTAGTAAATGTAGACGTGGGTCCCATAGGCCACGCCCACTTTGACCCCTCAGTACCCCACTCTAGACATGGCCTCAGGAGTGTCCCTAGATGGTACCCAACAAATTTTGTAAA
Organism: Sander lucioperca; assembly: GCF_008315115.2. NCBI lineage: Eukaryota > Metazoa > Chordata > Actinopteri > Perciformes > Percidae > Sander > Sander lucioperca. Next base: position 417,552 of record NC_050180.1, on the reverse strand, counting down.
AATCGGATGAGCAATTCATGAGATATAAACTTTTTGTACTTGTAGCGCCCCCTAGTGACCAATTTTCGTAAAACGGGTGGGGCACCTCCAGAGGGTCACGACAAACAAGAATCTAAAGTTTGGCGTTGATAGCATTTATTTTGGCTGAGATATGGCAAAGTTGGTGTTTTAATAGTTAGCTACACAAATTTGTTCGTGCGTAATATGCGCAATTTTTATCCTATCAAAATAATTTCTATTAACGTTTTGTCCGGCCCATCTGGAGATGCTACCTGCCAAGTTTCGTGCAGATCGGTCACACGGTCTAGGAGGAGTTCGAAAAAGTAGGTTTTTGATAAATCTCGATTTTTTTACGCATAAAAGTTTAGGAGGAAATGGGCGGGGCCTATATCACGTGATTCAGTTGGATCCAGGGTACACGTGGATATATGGTTTTTAAATGTCCGGTGTACGGTGTGGGAATTATAGGGCCAAACGCGTTTTTTTCTGCTATAGCGAGACCTAGTGGTGGAAGTGGGTCAATTATTGCGCCTTCCTGAAAATGGCAACCCCCCACCATGTACGGTTTAGGCTGTAGTCAGAGTGTTGGGCGGAGAAGAATAATGACGAAGATTAATCAGTAGAAAAACAATAGGGTTCCACAGCCCTGCTGTATGAACGGCGTAGCTCTTGCTACCGCCGGTTCTTGCAGGCTCGGGCTTGGACCCCTAACTAGTTCATAGTTCTTTTTTCCCATATGTTGCCGCAAGCTATTATTTTTCAAAATTATTGCCACAGCCCATATAGAACCACAGACAGCAATTATTTTATCAGTTTTAAAGCAGCCATATTATGCTCATTTTCAGGTTCATAATTGTATTTTAAGGTTGTACCAGAATAGGTTTACATGATTTAATTCTCTAAAAACACCTTATTGTTGTTGTACTGCACCGCTCTCTCTCACTGCTGCAGATCCTCTTTTCACCTGGTCTCTGTTTTAGCTACAGAGTGAGACCTCTTTTCTTCTTCTTCTTCTGTACTATCTTTGATTGCACTCGCACATGTGCAGTAGCTCAGATGTAGATCATGTCAGCTAGCTAGCTCCATAGACAGTAAAAGAAAGGCTGTTTCTACAACTTTGGTCAGTTACAAGGCAGGATTAGCTGGGAGACTTCTAAATGAGGGCGCACATGTAAGTAGTTCTTTTGTAGATTATGGTGAACTTGTGTGTGTTGTAGCAGTGCTTTGCTATTGAGAACGAGGTAGCATGCTAGCGTTAGCATTAGCGTTAGCATGCTAATGCTAACGCTACGAGCTAATGGTTAGCGTTAGCATGCTAATGCTAACGCTACGAGCTAATGGTTGCGGTTAGCCTGCTTGTTTCGGCTTGTGACATTACAAGCCGTGACGATTTTGAACAGTGTAACTACCCTGGTCATGAAGGAGTCCACACTTCATACTGATGTCCATATTCACCTTTATTCCTTATAGAAGTATGATGGAACACCGTGAAAACGTGTTCGCCTGGTAGACCAGCAGTAGAATAAAACAAAACAGGAGCTTAACAGTTCGCTATTCACTGTCGCCAGTTTTTCTCCTCCGTTCGCGCTTCTCACCAATACATCCGGCCCTGAATCTTGTAGCTTACCAAAATAAAGGTCGTTTGTACTGAATATACCAAAAGACAAAATACAACTCAGTTTAACTCATAAAGAACTCAAAATTCAGTGAACAATGTTTTATAAGCCTCTCCTGGAACCATCACCTTATCGTGGTGGAGAGGTTTGTGTGTCCCTATGAACCTGAGGGCTGTGTTGTCTGGAGCTTTGTGCTCCTGGTAGGGTCTCCCAAGGCAAAATGGTCTCAGGGGAGGGGCCAGACAAAGAATGGTTCAAAAACCCTATGAAAAAACGAGGTAGAGATGGAGTGACCCTGCCCGGAGGAAGCCCGGGGCCCCCGTCTGGAGCCAGGCCCAGATGGAGGGCCCGTCAGCGAGCGCCTGGTGGCCGGGTTTGCCACGGAGCCCGGCCGGGCACAGCCCGAAAAAGCTACGTGACACCTCTCTCTCCAACCCATGGGCCCACCACCTGTGGGAGGAACCGCTGGGGTCGGGTGCGCTGCCACATGGGTGGCAGTGAAGGTCAGGGGCCTCGACGGACCAGACCCGGGCGGCAGACGCTGACTCTGGGGACGTGGAACGTCACCTCTCTGTGGGGGAAGGAGCCGGAACTTGTGCGGGAGGTGGAGCGCTACCAGTTGGATCTGGTGGGGCTTACCTCTACGCACAGTCTCGGTTCTGGAACCATACTCCTGGATAGGGGTTGGACTCTTTTCTTCTCCGGAGTTGCCCAGGGTGTGAGGCGCCGGGCGGGTGTGGGGATACTCACAAGCCCCCGGCTGAGCGCCGCTACGTTGGAGTTTACCCCGGTGGACGAGAGGGTTGCCTCCCTACGCCTGCGGGTTGTGGGGGGGAAAACTCTGACTGTTGTTTGTGCGTATGCACCAAACAAGAGCTCGGAGTATTCGGCCTTCTTGGAGACCTTGAATGGAGTCCTGTATGGGACTCCAGTGGGGGACTCCATAGTTCTGCTGGGGGACTTCAACGCGCACGTGGGAAATGATGGAGACACATGGAGAGGCGTGATTGGGAGGAACGGCCTCCCTGATCTAAACCAGAGTGGTTGTTTGTTGTTGGACTTCTGTGCTAGTCATGGATTGTCTATAACGAACACCATGTTCGAACATAGGGATGCTCATAAGTGTACTTGGTACCAGAGCACCCTAGGCCAAAGGTCAATGATCGATTTTATAATCGTTTCATCTGATCTGAGGCCGTATGTTTTGGACACTCGGGTGAAGAGAGGGGCAGAGCTGTCAACTGATCACCATCTGGTGGTGAGTTGGGTCAGAGGGTGTGGGAAGACTCTGGACAGACCTGGTAAGCCCAAACAAGTAGTGCGGGTAAATTGGGAACGTCTGGAGGAGGCCCCTGTCCGACAGACTTTCAACTCACACCTCCGGCGGAGCTTTTCGTGCATCCCTGTGGAGGCTGGGGGCATTGAACTCAAGTGGACAATGTTCAAAGTTTCCATTGCTGAAGCTGCGGCGGGGAGCTGTGGTCTTAGGTGCCTCAAGGGGCGGTAACCCACGAACACCGTGGTGGACACCGGTGGTCAGGGAAGCCGTCCGACTGAAGAAGGAGTCTTTCCGGGATATGTTATCCCAGAGGACTCTGGAGGTAGTTGCAAGGTACCGAAGGGCCCGAAGGGCTGCAGCCTCTGCCGTGAACGAGGGAAAGCAGCGGGTGTGGGAAAAGTTCGGAGAAGACATGGAGAAGGACTTTTGGTCGGCACCAAGGTGTTTCTGGAAAACCGTTCGCCACCTCAGGAGGGGGAAGCGGGGAACCATCCAAGCTGTGTACAGTAAGGATGGGACGCTGTTGACCTCAACTGAGGAGGTAATAGGGCGGTGGAAGGAGCACTTTGAAGAACTCCTAAATCCGACTAATACGCCCTCTATGGTAGAGGCAGAGCTGGAGGATGATGGGGAATTGTCGTCAATTTCCCTGGTGGAAGTTGCTGAGGTAGTTAAACAACTCCACAGTGGCAAAGCCCCAGGGATTGATGAGATCCGTCCAGAAATGCTTAAAGCTCTGGTTGTGGAGGGGTTGTCTTGGTTGACATGCCTCTTCAACATTGCGTGGAAGTCGGGGACGGTGCCTAAGGAGTGGCAGACCGGGGTGGTGGTTCCCCTTTTCAAAAAGGGGGACCAGAGGGTGTGTGCCAATTACAGGGGTATCACACTTCTCAGCCTCCCAGGTAAAGTCTACTCCAAGGTGCTGGAAAGGAGGGTTCGGTCGATAGTCGAACCTCAGGTTGAAGAGGAACAATGCGGATTCCGTCCTGGTCGTGGAACAACGGATCAGATCTTTACTCTCGCAAGGATCCTGGAGGGAGCCTGGGAGTATGCCCAACCGGTTTACATGTGCTTTGTGGATCTGGAGAAGGCGTATGACCGGGTCCCCCGGGAGATACTGTGGGAGGTGCTGCAGGAGTATGGGGTGAGGGGGTCCCTTCTCAGGGCCATCCAATCTCTGTACGACCAAAGCGAGAGCTGTGTCCGGGTTCTCGGCAGTAAGTTGGACTCGTTTCAGGTGAGAGTTGGCCTCCGCCAGGGCTGCGCTTTGTCACCAATCCTGTTTGTAGAGGGATTGCAGTTTGGTGAGCTGGGGATCTCATCGCTACTTTTTGCGGATGATGTGGTCCTGATGGCATCGTCGGCCTGTGACCTTCAGCACTCACTGGATTGGTTCGCAGCCGAGTGTGAAGCGGCTGGGATGAGGATCAGCACCTCTAAATCTGAGGCCATGGTTCTCAGCAGGAAACCAATGGAGTGCCTTCTCCAGGTAGGGAATGATTTACCCCAAGTGAAGGAGTTGAAGTACCTTGGAGTCTTGTTCGTGAGTGAGGGGACAATGGAGCGGGAGATTGGTCGGAGAATCGGCGCAGCGGGTGCGGTATTACACTCAATTTATCGCACCGTTGTGACGAAAAGAGAGCTGAGCCAGACGGCAAAGCTCTCAATCTACCGGTCAGTTTTCATTCCTACCCTCACCTATGGTCATGAAGGCTGGGTCATGACCGAAAGAACGAGATCCAGGGTACAAGCGGCCGAAATGGGTTTCCTCAGGAGGGTGGCTGGCGTCTCCCTTAGAGATAGGGTGAGAAGCTCAGTCATCCGTGAGGAGCTCGGAGTAGAGCCGCTGCTCCTTCGCGTCGAAAGGAGCCAGTTGAGGTGGTTCAGGCATCTGGTAAGGATGCCCCCTGGGCGCCTCCCTAGGGAGGTGTTCCAGGCACGTCCAGCTGGGAGGAGGCCTCGGGGAAGACCCAGGACTAGGTGGAGGGATTATATCTCCAACCTGGCCTGGGAACGCCTCGGGATCCCCCAGTCGGAGCTGGTTAATGTGGCTCGGGAAAGGGAAGTTTGGGGTCTCCTGCTGGAGCTGCTACCCCCGCAACCCGTTACCGGATAAGCGGAAGAAGATGGATGGATGGATGGATGTTTTATAATAATATATAAAACTGAAAACACCTAGCAATAGTACAGATCACTTATATTAATTTTTGGTGTTGTCATGGCAACAAATATACACTTTCCAGCGTCAGCTACACTCCCACCAAATTACCTTTGATTAAATTAATAACCAAAAGAAAAGTAAAGTTTAACACATTACACACTCTACAAAACGAATCAATGGTAATTTCCAAGCACTTTGTTAAAGATCACTCAAAGAACATCTGCAAACCTGAGCAATATGGTTAATCAACAGTGTACAAAACTCTTCAGTCAAATTGACATCTAAATATCTCCACACATAGTTGCATGTTATAATATCAATTGGGAAAACTGATTTTCCACACACAAGTTAAACTTCATTCCCTACACTAAGAAAGGGATACACGAGTGACTGACTAAGTTAAGAGGCAGATGATTAATTTATTTTTTATTTTTTTTGATTCAGCTTCTCTCTACAAGAACCACTAACTTTTGAATGGGTCGTTCAACAATGGAGGGCTTGCTGAGAGCTCCTTTTCCTAACTTCCGCTTTCCTATCTGAAGCATAACTCTCCTAACTAGTCCGTCATCATCCATACGAACCTCAAGAACTCTGGCAAGTTTCCATTCATTTCGAGGGAGCTCTCCTTCCTTGACAATCACAATATCGCCAACTTGCACATTGCGTCTTGAAGCATGCCACTTTTGCCTAAGAGCGATGTTGGCGAGATATTCCTTTCTCCATCTGTTCCAGAATTGTTCCGACAGATATTGCACTCGTCTCCACCGCTTTCTGGCATACAAATCTTCCTCTACAAATTTACCCGGTGGAGGCAGAGGAACAGAGGATTTCATGGTAATCAGATGGTTGGGTGTTAGTGGCTCTAAGCTTGTGGGATCACTAATACTGTCAACAGTGAGTGGGCGGTTATTTACAATGGACATGGCTTCATAAAGGAATGTCCTTAAAGAACCATCATCCAACCTTCCAGCACCGTGTGCAATGACTGAGCATAACACACCCCTGACCATCCTGATCTGCCGTTCCCATATGCCTCCAGCATGACTTGAGCCTGGCACATTCATGAGGAAGTCACACTGCTTATCTGCCAGATATGCATTTACTCTTTCTTTGTTTACTTCGTTTAGAGCTCTTTCCAATTCATTTCTTGCTCCCACAAAGTTGGATCCTTGATCTGATCTGATATGTCGAACAGCTCCACGGATGGCTATGAAATGCCGTAAGGCATTGATGAATGCATCGGTCGTCATGTCTTCCAACATCTCTATGTGGACTGCTCTGGAGCATAGGCACGTGAACAGGAGACCATACCGTTTGTGTTCCTTGCGACCCTGCTTAGTATAGAACGGACCTAAACAGTCCATGCCGCAGTAGGTGAACGGTGGTGAAGAATCAACGCGGTCTGTGGGTAGATCTGACATCCGTTGTTCTTCTGGTGGCCCACGAGCTCTTCTACAGGGAACACACTGCCTTATGTGCTATGCTACTGCCTTACTACAGCCAACAATCCAGTATCCATTTGCTCTCAGTTCATTGAGGGTTTGTCCTCTGCCCTGGTGCTGTGTTTTATTATGATGGTGTGCAAGGATGAGCCGTGTGACAACACCATCTCTTGGAAGAATAATTGGGTGTCTCAGATCGAGAGGAGCAGATGCTCTCCTCAGTCATCCTCCCACTCTCATAACACCATCTTGGAGGAATGGGTCAAGCTGATACAGTTGGTGGTTACAAGGCAGCTTTCCTGATTCCTGACTGAGTATATGCAACTCCTCTTTGAAGGCATGTTGTTGTGCTAGCTTTATGAGAGTGAGTGTAGCCCCCCCTCTTTCCTCCACATTTAAGGGGGTTGACTTATTTATCCTCTTAGCTAACCGTTGAATCCGAGCAATGACGTTTACCACTGTGGTCCATTTTGAGAAACGTGACAGTCGCTCTTGAAACTCAACTTGCCTTGCAGCCTACCAGCAGCTCTGAAGACCCTTGGTTTGTAACTACTTCTCTCTCCCATAGGAACTTGGGCCCCATGAACCAATTCGAGTTGATCAGCTCTGCTACCTTGAGGCCTCTCGAGGCGTGATCAGCAGGGTTCTCCACTGTGTCGACGTAGTACCACTGTCCTGGGTTTGTGGTTTCCCTTATTCTCTGGACACGATTTGCAACAAAGACATGAAACCTTAGAGCTTCATTGTTGATATACCCAAGAACTACTTGGGAATCTGTCCAAAAATACTCTCTGTCAACCCTGAGCTCCAGCTCCTCCTTCAGCATACTGCTCACAGCAGCTGAGATCACTGCTGCGGTCAGCTCTAATCCTGGGATTGTGACAATATTTGTAGGGGCCACTCTCGCTTTACCCAAAACCAGGGCACAGTGTACATTATCTTCGCTCACCAATCTGATGTATGAGCACTGTCCATAGCCTTGACTGCTGGCATCGGAAAAGTGATGCAGCTCAACTTTCAGAACCTTGCCGAAGTTTTCAGGTGTGAAACACCTAGGGATCTGAATGTTTTCAAGGTTTCCTAAGTCATTTAACCAACTCTCCCACCTTGACTTCAACTCTTTGGGTAGTGGGTCGTCCTAACCGATGCCCTTCTGACACATCTCTTGCAGCACCCTCTTTCCAGATATTATGAACGGAGCTAGGAATCCTAACGGATCATACAAAGAGGCCACAATGGAGAGAATTCCACGTCGTGTGGATGGTTTCTCGTCAAGTGAGATCTTGAAGGAGAAGACGTCCTTTTCCACATTCCACCGTACTCCTAAGACTCTCTGTTCTGGAAGGTCATCATAGCGGAGATCCACATTCTTCACCTCATTAGCACGTTCAGTGACACTGATAGACTCCAGCACCTCTCGATTGTTGGAAAGGAACTTGTGAAGGTGCAACTTTCCTTTTGCGCACACAGCTTGGGCTTCTTTCACCAGCTTGATTGCCTCATCAACAGACTCTAGGCTTATTAAGCCATCATCTACGTAGAAATGTTTTTTGATGAAGCTAGCTGCTGAAGGATGCTCTCTCTCATTCTGGCTGGCAAGATGCTTCATGCCATAATTGGCACAGCCTGGAGATGATGATGCTCCAAAGAGGTGAACCTTCATACGATATTCTATAGGCTCTGTATTTGTGTCTCCATTTTCCCACCACAGAAACCGCAGATAATCTCTGTCTTCTTTGCTAACGTGAAACCTGTGGAAAATCTTTTCCACATCACATCAATGATTGTTCCAGTATGGATCTCATCACTTAACACCCCTGACATTGAAACCCTGATGTATGCCCTATTAGATACTCAGAGTAATCATACATTTGTTGATCAGGAGGTGTGTGAAAAGATGCAAGCAGTGATGGAACCAGTAAAGCTGAAGCTATCCACTATGATGGGAAAAGACTTGTTGTGAAAAGTAAGAGAGTCAGTGGATTACGAGTCAGAGGGTACGCCTCAGACAGCTTCATAGACCTGCCTCCTGCCTATACAAGGGACTTCATTCCCCTTGAGCGTTCGCACATTCCCACCTGCGATACAGCCAACAAGTGGAAACACCTTTCAGTCATAGCTCACGAAATGCCCACACTAATGGATTGTGGGGGGGGTTTACTGATTTGGCTATGACTGCTCCAGAGCACTGGCGCCACGACAGGTCATCACTGGAGGTGATTATGAGCCTTATGCTACTCGGACTGACCTAGGTTGGAGCATCGTAGGAGGTGAACCACAGCTCGTGAGATCTAAGGATGTGACTGGTCTGTGTCATCGCTTATCAGTCAGGGAGATTCCACCTGTGACACCGGCTGCTGTTATTAGAGCGCTTGAGTCCGATTTTGCAGACACAAGACCAGGAGAAAAGACCATATCGCAAGAAGATATTCAGTTCCTGCAGGTCGTAAAAGAAAGAATTAAGCAGAACGAGTGTGGTCACCTTGAGATGCCCCTTCGCTTCAAAGTACGTCCTTACCTCCCAGACAATAAGAAGCTTGCCTTAGTCCGGCTGAAGCACCTTAAAAGGAAACTGGACAGAGATCCTAAATCTCTGTCCAGTTTTTCGCCTGGAAGGCTCTATAGAAATCTGGCACCCTATTGAACGAAGTTAAACTGAGAGAGCGTGCCGTTCACAGACATCAGAATGAACGGGTTCACAGTAACGTTCATCAGGCAGTAATAGGCTACAATATGTTCAGTTCACGTTCGCCCAACATATGAACGATGTCAGGGTTCTGGTGTTTGTTTGGTCTTATTTTGGTAGTCTTGTTTTTCTGTTATGTTCTGTTTCCTGTTTTATTTTGTAGTCTGTCTTGTCTCCCTTGTCTTGTCTAGCTTTCTTCCTGTCTTTGTTAGTTTCCCGCCCTTTTTGATTGTTCTGCCCAACCCTGATTTGTTTCACCTGTTGTGTCACCTGTCCAGTGTTAGTCCTCTTTTCTTGGTGTATGTAGTTCCTGTTCTGTCTTTGTCTCTTGTCGGATCATTTCATTCTGTCTGCCGTGTAATCTGTTTCTGTGTGTTCTGTCCTTGTTAATCCTTGTCAGTGGATTGTTTGCCACTGTTCTGCGTTTTTTCCTGTTCCTGTTTTTGGGATTCTGCTTGTATCTGTTTTTGTATTTGCCTGCCAACCTCTGGACACCTTTTGTAAGTTTTGCCATTAAATTCCTTATTCCGTATTACTGCATTTGGGTCCTGCATTTCCTGTATCCCGTGACAGACTGTGACAAACGAGTTCATGAACTATCGTTCAAAGAACGCATTCAGGCACAACACTGTATATATATATATATATATATATATATATATATATATATATATATAATGTATGTGTTGCTGGGAGCATGCAGAAAATGTCTCGGATGCCATGATGGAGATGGATACTGCAGAGACACTTTCCTATGCAGAAACAAAGACTGTAAAAGGGAAGGTGGTGCCCCAGACCACCATTTTCTCTGCCCAAAAGAAGTCAAAAGAGGGGAAGAGAGAAAGAGTGGAGAAGACGGCAAAGGTGAAAGCAAACTTAACGGAGGAACAAGAGGAGACCTTGTCTGAACTTTCTGAAATGGCAGATCGATGCAGAAAAGGCTTTCACCAACGCCAACAAAACCACAGTGACACTCGATGCTTCAGGCCAGTCTGAGCTACTGCAGAGAAATGGGCTCTCTGAACTTCCTGTCATCATGATGTTGATGCAAGTCACTGCAAACACAGGGCAGAAGATTGGGACTTTAATTGACCTTGCTTCAAATACAAACTACATTACCCATAAGGCTGCTGAAAGACTGAGGTTAAGACATGAGAAGATAACTTTAGTTGTGCATGGGGTTGGTGGTATGACCATGGAGGTGAACACACAAAGGTATCTCCTCAAAGTCAGAGTAAAGACACCTAAAGGAACAGAAAGAGCTCATGAAATGGTCTGCTACGGCTTGGATGAAATCGCCAGAGTGCATCAAGTAATTGAACCTGAGAAGTTGAAAAATTCTTCCCAGAAGTCAAACTTAAAGAACTGGAAAGGCCTCATTAGCCACCGAGAGGGAAGACTCACTCCCCAGAGGGTAAAAATCATCGGAGACCTCGTCTTGTGGGAGGGTCCATTGGGGAAGACAGTGGGTGGAGCACATCCCGACTTGCTCCATGAGGACAGCAGCTGTCAAATATCAAGAAATCAGAAGTCCAACAACTGACACAGCCCCGATGCAGCAGGAGGATGTGGCTCAAACCAAATTTACAGCTGCCAGTAACCGTGAGTTCCTTGAGTGCTGGCACTGGAACAGCATCGGAGCTGCATGTGAGCCAAGATGTGGAGGATGCCGAAACTGTCCATCAGGAGGAAAATAAATGACCCTGGCAGAGGAGAGGCAGCTGGAGATCATTAAAGGAGGCCTCACCTACAAGAAGGGGGATGCTCACACACCAGCTCCACATTGCGATGCAAAGTATCCTTGGACGGTGGATCCAGCCTCTCTCCCAAACAACAAAGGTGCAGTCCAGGCTTGTTTCTTAAGGATGGAAAAGCAACTAAGCAGAGAGCCAGACTGGAAAGTCGCATATGCTACCCAGATCCATGAAATGGTCGAACAAGGCGCAGCCATAAAACTCACCAACATAGTTACGGACGAGTGAAACGGACCAGTGTGGTACGTAAGCCACCTGGTGGCGCCAAACCCTCATTCTGTGACAACACCGGTTCGTATTATATGGAATAGTAGCCAGAAATACAAAGGCGTGAGTATGAATAATCTTCTTCTGAAGGGACCAGATGTTCTTAACCCTATCAGAGCTGTCCTGCAGAGGTTCAGAGAAGGGACGTATGCATCTCTAGGGGAAAAAGATGGAAAAAGAAAAAAGATGTACAACTCTGTATGGCTGGAGGAGCGTGAGATGCATCTTCACAGGTTCCTCTGGAGGGACAGCCCAGATGATAAGTGAATATGCAATTACCAGAGTCAACATTGGGGACAGACATGCTGATTGCATTGCTCAGTTGGCTATGAGGGAAACAGCACACCTGCCCAACTTTCTTCACTTGGAGGATGAGCGCAGAGTCATTGAAGAGGACAGTTACGTGGATGACCTCTTAACCTCCCAAAATGACCTGAAGAAACTTGACAAAATCACAGCAAATGTTGTAAATCTTGAAAGCTGGAGGGTTCTTCCTCAAACAATGGGTCCGGTCAGGGCAAAGTGGGAGGCAAGGAATGGAGACGGACGTTCTAAACAAAGACACCAATTAAAACCTTAATTCTTCCAAATCAAATGAGAGACAAAGACAACAAAGCCTTGGGTATCGGCTACCGAATGGATGAAGACAAGCTCTACATGTTAACCTCAGTTAACTTTTCCAAAAGAAAGAAGAAGATGAGAGTTGGAAAAGATCTTCTCAAGGAGGAGGTGAGAACTGAGACACCTAATCCACTGACTAGGAGGGCTCTCTTAAGCCAAGTGGCTGGACTGTACGACCCAATTGGCTTAGTTACACCTGCCAAAACAGAAGGGAGCAATTCTTGTTAGAAAAGCATTCCAAGAGGGAGGGGGTGGGAAACTAACCCAAGAAACCTGGGACCAACCTCTCTCAGAAAGCCTCAGAGAAGAAGCCATACAGCTTTTTGAAGAATATGTGCAGCTTGGACAGGTGAAATTCCACAGGAGCCTCACACCAGCTGGCTGAGAAGGGAAAACTTGGGGCATCACATTCTCTGATGGAAGTGACAAAAACCTACTGAGCTGTGATGTACTTAAGATGGGAGACAAGTCAAGGCACTAAAGTTCGATTCGTTGAATCAAAAGCCAAGCTGACACCCCTGGATCAGAAAGGAGAAGCTGTAAAAGCTGAGATCTGTAGTGCTGTCTTCGCAGCCAGGATCAGGAAGTATGTGGAAAAGCATGCTTGAATGAAGATCGAGAGATGGTTCCATCTACTTGATAGTCAAACGGTCTTGGGAGCCATTCAAAGAGTCAATTATGGGTACAAAACCTTCTTTGTAAATAGAGTGGGTGAAATCCAGAAGGCTTGACTAGTGCAAGACTGGTGGTGGATCCGTGGAGATCTAAACATAGCTGACATCATAACAAGAGGGGGCGCTCCTGACGATTTGAAGGAGAATTCCACATGCCAAAATGGACCAGAGTTCCCGAAGTAGCCAGTGGAGAGGTGGCCTATAAAATCAGCTGGAGAGACTGCAGCTCATGCCACATTGTGAAGGTCATTCTGTATTATTGTTAAACTAGGGTAATGTTATTCAGTGAGGATGGCATATGAGCAGCATCACATTTATTATTGTTGTTGTTATTGTTGGTACATTAATCTGGTATTTAATGTATTACAGTGGTACTACTGAGCTTGTTGTTTTATTTGCATAGTTTTAACATTATTGTGTTCATTTTATATTTGCACTACACTTTTACAGATGTTAGTTTTATGGCATTAAGTGCATTAAGTTTTTGGTTGTGGGAACGTTCCCTGAAGGTTATGGTTTTGGTTAGATTTTGGTTCCCATGGAAAGTTTTCTTAACGTTTAGGGAACGGTTTTTGGTTACATCGAACGTCAACCTTTAGGGAACGTTCCCATAACGTTCCCCTAACGTTGCCCCTTAAGCTCCTTAAGCATGAGCAGCTCATCCATCTTCTCCTCAAATGCATCCACCAAGTGACTGCAAACCTTTGATATGCTACTTCAAAAACTTAAATGGAGCTGGTTTAAATAATCATTTCAAAACCGCTCATGTAAAACTATTCAGTATTATGTTCAAATATGTGCAGTGCATGCTGAAGAATGTGTGAATGTGTGTCCTGTACATCATTCCTGCTACTCTGGTCATTCATGTTACTGTGACGTCAGGCCTGTTACCGTGATTCATTTCATCAAAAATGTCATATAGGAAATTGAAATGACATTCCAAATTTTACCATTGTAATGTAAGCAATATGGCATTTTGGACAAGGCCCCTTTTTTGATATTTCTCTTGTGAAAATATATATTTTTTTAAATTGATATGTCATCACACTCTAACATTAAGATGTTCCTGGTCATTTGAATGACAAATATAACATCAAAGTTAAAATTCATTCCATGTATATTCAAAAAATGGTCATTAAAGTTATTTCACATTTTAATCTTCCAAAGTTGAAAAGGCACCGATTTCATGGAATCACCCAAACATGAGGCAGGAAAAAGCATAAATCAGAAACTTTGAGTTAACTCAGGTTTCCCAATGAACGTGACTTCTGTAAAGGTTGAACTCTTTGGTCAGAACTCCGAGCACTTTGTCCCATTACATGGCTACGACCATCCCTGTGGTGAAGGGTGCAGGCTCGAGGTTAGATTCTCTGCCCGAGTCCGAGCCCAAACCGATATTTTCCGCCACTATCCTCTGGCTGGGCCGGGCCCTTGATCAAGCATTTGTGTTTTTTTAATCATTACTTTATTAGCATAATTGGGTAGGGAGAAAGCTCTGCCTCTCCAGCTTCTCCCGTAGCTCTGGGTGGTGTGGCCAGTGCGTCGGCATGCAGACCGTGGTGAAGGACAGTATTAATTAGGTGATGAGACCGTGGTGAAGGACAGTATTAATTAGGTGATGAGACCGTGGTGAAGGACGGTATTAATTAGGTGATGAGACCGTGGTGAAGGACAGTATTAATTAGGTGATGAGACCGTGGTGAAGGACGGCATTAATTAGGTGATGAGACCGTGGTGAAGGACGGTATTAATTAGGTGATGAGACCGTGGTGAAGGACGGTATTAATTAGGTGATGAGACCGTGGTGAAGGACGGTATTAATTAGGTGATGAGACCGTGGTGAAGGACGGTATTAATTAGGTGATGAGACCGTGGTGAAGGACAGTATTAATTAGGTGATGAGACCGTGGTGAAGGACAGTATTAATTAGGTGATGAGACCGTGGTGAAGGACAGTATTAATTAGGTGATGAGACCGTGGTGAAGGACGGTATTAATTAGGTGATGAGACCGTGGTGAAGGACAGTATTAATTAGGTGATGAGACCAGAAAGTCTCCTATATGGTTCCAGGTCTTTGATTATGTTGATGTCTTGATCTGTTCCCCTCACTATTCAGCTGAGGGAGCAGCTAGGGTCGAGTTTTGTTTTTACGTTTCTTCATTCGGATCCATTTGTGATCCATTCCAGTCTGAATAAACTAACAACGCAGTTTACATGCTTCGTCCTTGTTGCATTATTCATTAAGATAATTCTGAACAGATTCATGTGTTAGGCCTGCAACTGCCAGGTAGCTTTCTGTCTCTCCTCTCCCCCTCCCCACTGTCTGTAGTTGCAGGAGTGAAGTCTGGTGTGCTGAAGTCAGGGTTGCAGCTGCAGCTCATTCACCATAATCACCTCAGCTTTAAATACCCCGGTCAACTTGCCACTCATCGTCAGATCATAGTCAAGACGACCATGTTAGTCTCGCTGCTGACTCAACCCGCTACATTTGGCTGTTTGTGTTTTTTGCCTGTCCTGACCTGTTTTCTCTTGTGCTACAGTTTTTGGAACCTGACTCCCGCTGCCACTTCACTCCTGCCATCCACCATTCTGCTCTCTACTACTGGACCTCACTACAGACTGAACACCCACACCTTAAACAACTCTGAATTGCAGTTGAGAATGTCAGTTATAACGGCCCACATATTAAAAAATGTTCAGGTTTAACTCAGGCTCTGGCTCATAATTACAGTTAATGTATTGGGGCAGGCCGGGCTTGGACACAACGTGCACAGGCTCGGGTAGGGTCGGGCTGGATTTCTTGGGCCGAATCTAAGCTCTAGTGCAGGCAACATCATATAATGGGGGGGGGGGTCTTGTCAGTGGCTGGAACTGGGATACTGCTCAGAACTGAGGAAAAGATTAATGCAGCCAAATACAGAGAGGTCCTTGAATAAGACTCAGGTTCAGAGCGTCCTCATCTCTCAGCACGACAATGCCTGAGTGGCTTCGGGACAAGTCTCTGACTCTCCTTGAGTGGCCCAGCCAAAGCCAGGACCTAAACCTGATACATCTGTAGAGAGACCTGAAGATGGTGGTTCACAGATGCTTCCCATCCAATCTGAAGGAGGTTGAGAGGATCTGCCAGGAAGAATGGCATAAACTGTCCAAATCCAAGGGTGCAAAGCTTGACACTTTACCCAAGAATACTCAATGCTGTAATTACTGTACAAGGGACTCCTACAAAGTACTGAATAACAGGTCTGAATACTTCCTTAAATGAGAGATTCAGGTTTTGATATTAAATAAATTAGAATTTTTTTTTTAAATGAACCAACACAATAAAGTGCTAAAAATAAACAGTTTCAATACTTTCTGAAGCCAAGTATATTATATTCTTACCCAGGTCACTGGCTAACTCTCTGATTTCTGCCATCTTCTTCAGAACTGAGTCTGTAATTTCTGCTGCATTAGCAGAAAACACACAAACCAGAACATGAACTTTGTCATCTGGAGACGGACGAGGGTTGTAGCCTTGATCACCATCAGAGAGTGGAGATGCAGCGTTGAACTGGAAAATGATGTAAAACACAATTAAATAATGACATGTTAAAATAAACAGTGTTGTCAAAATGCATGAGAACACATTGAACAAAATAAACACAAATGTGTACATATCAGCTCCAGAAGGGAAACCAAACTCACTTCTATCTCTATCTTACTCTGCTAGTTTCAGACCAAAGAAGTTATTCTGAAGCGGCCATGTTGTGTAAGTAGTAAATGCTCATGCACCCTCATGAGCGTCTTATAATGAGGGCTGATCAGGTGCATTGCCATCTTGTGGCAGCAGAATGTGATTGCTCGATTGACCAACTAAAGAGTGCAGTATTTTCCTGAGCATTATGCACTCTACTTCTACTTCTATTCCTATTCTAAAAGAAACACAATTAACACTCTAATAGAAAGTATGATCATTTCACTACTGCTGAAGTTCTTCAGCCTTTTTTGGTGACATCTCTCAGATTCTTGGGCGTATGCCAGAGAATTTGCACACAGCACAACACCGGCCCTTATATAGTGTTTACTGTAAACAGTCATGATCAAGTGGGATTTAACATTCAGGACACCTGGGTAGAAGCAGATCTGCATTGTTAAGACTGTCTGATGCATCTGGGTTCAGGTCTGTGACGTGCTGACGTTTACGGTAAGCGTGTTGTCTCACTTCCGGTGTTCCCGTGTTACGGACGCTAGTTTGCTGCTCTAGCAAAAACTTACTCAACTCTGCCTTATTGTTTAATTTAGTGGCTATTTGGCTGTATTTCATTTAAACTACTCCAGTTATAATCAAGCACTTATAGTTCTCTTCTCTTACAGCGACTTCCTCGCTGATCTCACAATTGTTAAAACGCTGTTAGCTACTTTAGCTTAGCCATTAGCAATGGCTGATTCCTCTCTCTCCTGCTCTCTTGCTCTGTGTGTCAGATGTTTAGCTATTCCTCTGCCTCCTTTAGTGATCAAGATATATGTAATAAAGCCAGAGCGGGCGATATAGAATCCCATCTAAAGCTGCTGGCTGAAAATAAAAATAACCGTAAACACAGTAAGATCATACTTCACGTACTGTAGGTGGTAATGATACCCAATTACGCAAATCGGAGTTCACTAAAATGAAGGTTGAGTCACTTTGTGCATATTCAAAGACAATGTCGGACTCAGTAGTTTCATCTGGACCCCTGCCAAACCTGATCAGCGATGACATGGACAGCCGCATGTCATCCTTCCACCGCTGGTTGTCGGGGTGGTGCCCAGCTAATGATGTGGGCTACGTAGATAACTGGGGGGGGTTCTGGGGAAAGCCTGGTCTGATTAGGAGAGACGGCATTCATCCCACTTTGGACGGAGCTGCTCTCATATCAAAAAATCTGACAGAGTCTATTTTCGGTCATAAACCATCACAACCCAAGTTTGATATTAGTAATCAGAGGTGCAGTGCTACGTGCTCCTCTGTGCTTCCGTTGGAGCAGTCGCCCACTCACAGTCTAATAACCACGGTGTCTGTCCCCCGACTCAGATCAGTTAAATCACAGGTAACCAAAAGAGGGGCAATACTTAACAACCTAATTAGAATTAAAACTACCACTGCAATGATAGAACAGAATAGGAAAATTAGATGTGGACTATTAAATATCAGATCTCTGTCTTCTAAAGCAATACTAGTAAACAAATTGATATCCGATAATCAAATTGATCTATTCTGTCTAACTGAAACCTGGCTGGGCCATGAAGAGTATGTCAGTCTAAATGAAGCCACTCCTCCCACTCATATTAATACTCAAATTCCCAGAGGCTCAGGCCGAGGAGGGGGAGTTGCAGCCATATTTGACTCAAACCTGGTAATTAATCCTAAACCTAAACTAAATTATAACTCTTTTGAAAGTCTTGTTCTTAATCTTCAGCATCCAACATGGAAAACAGTACAGCCTATTATATTTGTTGTTGTCTACCGAGCACCAGGTCCATATTCTGAATTTTTATCTGAATTCTCAGAGTTTTTATCATGCGTAGTCCTAAAATCAGACAAAATACTTATTGTAGGTGATTTTAATATCCATGTGGACGTTGACAGTAATAGCCTTAGTACTGCCTTCAACTCACTGCTAGATTCTATTGGTTTCAGTCAGAGGGTGCATGAGGCCACGCACTGTTTTAACCACACCCTCCACCTTGTGCTGGCATATGGCAGATATGAAGATTTAATAGTATTTCCGCAGAATCCTTTATTATCAGACCACTTCTTAATAACTTTTGTAGTGGCGTTTCTGTTGCGTCTCAGAAGCGTGGCGGCTGTGGATTTTTTTGTGTCCTACACACCAGAAGTGTGTCTGATGCGGCGCTGCTGCTGCTGCAAGGTACAGAGAGGGCTGATATATCACACACACACACATATATGTATATATATATATATATATATATATATATATATATATATATACATAGTGCCGACACATTCAAACTCTGAAAACTGGGTAAGGGACTGTCTGTTTCTAAACTTAGTGTAGCTGTAGAGAGCCTATAGAGCTTCTCTGATGCTGGACCGTCACTCAGAACACACACTACGTTGTTATTGTAGCCTATCCTCCCCTTTATATATCGGCTACATGTATACATATGTTACTATGGAAAATTAAAACGCTATTTGTTCTTTTTCAGTTTGAGTTGTTGACAGAAGAAATGCCATTGCAGTCCTTCTTCTGTTAAGAATTCGCCGGAGGAGAAACAAACGACGATGGTGGGTTCACCCCATGAATCGGACAAGAAAAACTTTCGGAGCTTATTATCACCTCGTTGCGGAGTTGCAACTTGATTCCAAAAAACATCTGAATTACTTTTGGATGTCAGCGGTACAAACGGAGGAGATTTTGTCTATTGTTGGACCCGATCTGACGAGGCAGACAACCAATTTCCATGATCCTATCGAGCCCAAGCAGAGGCTTGCAATTTCACTCACTCATTAATATGCATTCGTGTTTAAATGACATATAAACATATTTTCCTATTCTATTTTGCCTGGAAACGCTTCCAACACACTCACGTCTCGCGTGAAAAATAGGCGTCGGTTCTATTTCTAGCAGGCACGCGTCTCAGGCAGGCAGTGTGTAAGCTCTGACCTGTTACCATGGGAGCCGAAATATAAATGGACACGCCACGCGGCTGACACGCTCGCAAGACGCATCCAGTGTGTAACCGGCCTTATTAGATCTTAGTGCTGCATTCGATACTATTGACCATACCATCCTCTTACAGAGACTGGAACATTTAGTTGGCATTAAAGAAACCGCCATAAGCTGGATTAAGTCCTACTTCTCTGAACGATCGCAATTTGTTAATGTTAACAATAAACCCTCCAATTACGCTAAAATTAACCATGGCGTTCCTCAAGGCTCAGTGATTGGACCAATTCTATTCTCCTTATATATGCTTCCTCTAGGCAATATTATTAGGAAACACTCAATTAACTTTCACTGTTACGCAGACGACACCCAATTATATCTGTCAATCAAGCCAGACGAAAACAGCCAGCTAGCTAAACTTCAAACATGCATTAAAGATATAAAATCATGGATGGCCTACAATTTCCTGATGTTAAACTCTAACAAAACCAAAGTTATTGTGCTGGGACCCAAGCACCACCGAACCTCATTAGCCGAAGATATAATTACTCTGGATGGCATTGCCCTGGCCTCCAGCACTACTGTCAGAAATCTAGGAGTTATTTTTGATCAGGATCTATCCTTTAACGCCCATCTAGAACAAACCTCTAGAACAGCCTTTTTTCACCTTCGTAACATTTCTAAAATTAGGAACATCCTGTCTCAAAACGATGCTGAAAAACTAGTCCATGCATTCATTACTTCCCGGCTGGACTACTGTAATTCCTTATTATCAGGATGCTCAAATAAGTCCCTTAACCCTTGTGTTGACTCAATTTAAAAACGTTGAAAAAAGCAAAAACAAACTGTGAAAAAAAGGCGTCAAAATGTCGAGAAAAAATGCTTGTTACTAACCTAGCTCTGGGGAACCTATTCCCCGGAGTCCTTATGTTTTCTCTTCCCCCAGCATGTTTCCTTGGATTAGGGTGGCCCCTAAATAATGGTTGCAGCCTGTCGCCGTGGTCCTGCTGCGCGCCCTGCTGTGTCCTGCTACACCCTGCAGTGCTCTGCTACATCCTGCTATACCCTGCTACGTCCTGTGAGACCCTGCAGTGCTCTGCTACATCCTGCTATACCCTGCTACGTCCTGTGAGACCCTGCAGTGCTCTGCTACATCCTGCTATACCCTGCTACGTCCTGTGAGACCCTGCAGTGCTCTGCTACATCCTGCTATACCCTGCTACGTCCTGTGAGACCCTGCAGTGCCCTGCTACATCCTGCTATACCCTGCTACGTCCTGTGAGACCCTGCAGTGCTCTGCTACATCCTGCTATACCCTGCTACGTCCTGTGAGACCCTGCAGTGCTCTGCTACATCCTGCTATACCCTGCTACGTCCTGTGAGACCCTGCAGTGCCCTGCTACATCCTGCTATACCCTGCTACGTCCTGTGAGACCCTGCAGTGCCCTGCTACATCCTGCTATACCCTGCTACGTCCTGTGAGACCCTGCAGTGCCCTGCTATGCCATGAACTACTACAACTACTATTTCTAGTCACTGTTCCATTATCTTTATTGTGACTATTATTGCCACTGTTCATCACACCCAACACCAACCAGCACCGTCAAAGACACCGCCTACCAAGAGCCTGGGTCTTCTTCCTGAGAGGGAGTTTTTCCTCGCCACTGTCACACTGAAGTCTTGCTCTTGGGGGAATTACTGGAATTGTTGGGTCTTTGTAAATTTTAGAGTGTGGTCTAGACCTACTCTATCTGTAAAGTGTCTTGAGATAACTCTTGTTATGATTTGATACTATAAATAAAATTGAATTGAATCTGGAGTTGACTTTTCTTATTTTTCTCTAACAGGAAGTAAGGAGAATGTTGCTGCATGAGGTCCAGTGAAGATTCTAGCTAGTGGACATAATATGAATCAGAACTTTTGTTGTCAGTGAATATTTTACGTTTACGTTAATATTTAAGTTCAAAATCAACATTCTGTGACCTGTCTGCAGCACTGGGAGATATGTCTGGCAATGTGAGACTGAAAGTTTAATAATGTCCCAGTTGTACCTTGTATCCCTCCTTCACATGTCCTTTCAGGGCCAGTATGATGTCTTCAGCACGAACTCCACCCCCTTTCTCCAGACCCATGATGTCATTGAAGATGAAAGGATAATATGTCTTTGACTGTCCTCTTCCTTCCTTTTTGATTCTATGAGTTTCATACTGTAACACAAAAATATTAAATGCTTGATTAATCACAATGATGCCATCTACAGACTTTGGGTCCTGCAGTGTTTATTTTGTAAAACATCCCTGGATGCAACAATATTAATCATGTTTTTATGTTTATCTCAAATTCCAGATCAGTTTGGGTAATAAATTAAGGTTTGGTGTCTTGCTCAGGGACACTTTGACATGTGGTCGATTCCCGGTGGGGGAAAACTAAACAAAAATGTGTCTATCTTACGAAATTATGACAATCAGAATCAGAATTACTTTAATAATCCCAGGGGGAAATTATTATTGTTACAAACTCCAGATATACAAACAACATATATTATCTAGACAATTTAAAAACATATATATTAAAAACAAATTTACAGTAATAATATATAAAAGATCAAATGTACAGGTCAGTGTTATGCCTACGTAAAACTTTAGCCACAAAAACATCACTGTGATGGTCCTGACAGCATTCCTAACAGTTAAAGGAGAACTCCGGCCAATTTTTATGTTAATCTTGATCGCTATAAATATGCTAGTACAGTCGATAGAAAGAAAAACTAGCCGAATCGGTGCTAGCATCACGGATCTGCTGCAGCTACGTGTAGAGCTCCAACTCTGCTACGGGCAGGATGTCTGACTTCAAAACGCATCATCAAGGGCCCTGTTCATGTTGCGCAGACATTTTAATTGTATTTTGTGTCTGTTAAGAGGCACAAAGTCACTCTTTAGATCATGCCCCCACAACTGCCGTTTTAGCTAAGTCTTGTTCATGTAGCTGCAGCAGCTCCATGTTGCTAGCACCCCGACATACTAATTACAGTGCTTTACTTTCCATATCCTTTCTGTAGGAATGGGTCATAAGAACAGCCTGCTGTGTGACTGGATACTGGACTCTCTGACCAACCTAGGGGTAAATATTCACAAGGAACAGGCCATAGGCCAGCCACACTGCAAAAGGCCCAACAGTGTCTGTACAGCCTCATGGGCCAAGAGAAAGTTGGCCTGAGGCCCCAAATCTTTTACTTTTAGTCTACATATATGGGTGTACTTCCTTTTCCTGCTAACATTTACATGTTTTACATTTCCCTGTGTGGGTTCAATAAAGTTGACCTTATCTGAATATCTTTCCAGTGCAAAGTCTACAGATTATTCAAAGGGGCAAATTACGTAACTCAAAGTAACAAATGACTGAATTAAGAGGAAGTGAAGAGAAATGTTGAAGTGAAAGTTGATAAAACAGCTGCTGCTGCTTTGGAGGTTTAATATGAAAATGTACATTGAAATCTAAAGTTTTCTTACTCTTGTGGTGAAACTCTTGTCAGAGGTAGTTGCACTGGTCAAAGCAGGAGTAGTCATTCTGCCTCGTAGGACGTTGCTGACAGACTTGATGAAGCTGGACTTTCCAGCTCCGACGGGTCCGTACAGAAGGATTCGGAGATGTTTGATGTCATCGTTTCCAGGCTCATAATCCTTCACATACTGGAGATCCTCCGCTTTGTCTCTGTTAAAAGACATTACATTTTAATGTTAGATTATTATGTATTTTACATCTATCAACATAACTATTATTGATCTCAACCTGCAAAATCAAAAACTCAAAATAAAAGCATTGCTATACTGGTTAAGGAATGACAACACTGCCCCCATGTGTACAATGATGTCGGGGGTTTCACCAAGAGTGTATGGCTGCAGCCTGGAGACCTCCTGTCTCATGCCGGGGCGTGTCTGGGGAAATTCAGATGTTCAGAATAAGAAATCACAAATTATTTTCTAAATGAAGTCACGGTTAAGTTAGTGAGCATGATGCAATTAATTGAATGCCGTTTAAACTTTCAAATTAACGACAGCCATACATAGCCTCAGCGTGCCGCTCCCACCACGCACATTACGTCATAATAATTATAATGCCGATATTTCAGTATAGATATATTAGGCACTTTTTAGGCATGTATATCACAAAACAGGCAGGACAAGAGATATATTTAATTGCTCAAGAAAGTAACGATGGTGCCCCCACCCCCCCAAACACACACACTGAACTTCCCAAGCTCCCCGTGGGTGCCTTCCCTATCTCAGTGGTCTGTTGGATTGCGCCTGATGAAGTTTGAGAGTAGGCTTAGTCAACTCTTTTGGAAATGGCCTCGAAAAGACAGCAGGAGTCAGGAGCAGAGAAAAGAAAGAAACTGCGAGATGATGCCCGTGCATCACTTGCAGGTATAAGACCATGTTTAATCATTCTTAAATACGGGAAATGTGCTGCTAATGTAGCTAATGGTTAGCCTGCATACACCTCGAACTAGCTAACGTTATTTCTAATGTTAGCAAACACAAATATGTTATAACTTAGGTGCAAGCTAAATTGAGATTTTACTGTTAAACATTATCTATGCATTTTACAAGTACCTGACGGCAGCTAGCTGTTACTTTACTTTAGATATTGAGCAGTAGTTTATGGTTTATTATGACGTGACGGTGGTCAATACGTTCTCAGTAACAGTAAGCAGTCAGTGCACAAGGTAGGCTAACAATTCCTCTTGCTTCAGACCATCATTACCGTGTAGCGTGCATTACTGCATAGCGTGCTAGTCTTTGGCCAAGCATTTAGCAAAGTTAACCTAGCATAGTGTCATTTTAAAACGCAGATTTTGGCGTTTGCAATGCATAATAAACCCAGACCGTCTTTAGGATTGTTATTCAGTAGAATTCAGCAGAATGTAGGCTACAGTCTCTCACACATATTAGGTGAGGTGTGGATGTGCAGTGGGACAGAAATCAGAGGTGGGAAACTGGTGCTAGATTTTGCTAACCGTGTTTCCCAGTTGGTGATGGTTCAAATTATTCATCAATAGGCCTATATGTATAAACAGCACCTTGTCCGTGTCCTTTCCCGTCCGTTGTCCTGCAGATAACACAAAAGGAAAAAAAAAGGAAAGGAAAGGACGCCTCACACGCCGGGAGACGGTCGCTGGGGACGCGCCACAATAACGGGACGGTTGTGATTAGGAAGACTACGGGAAACAAAATGCCACACGCGGGACGTGATCCCCGCTCGCCCGGGTGAAAGTCCTGTGCTGTCTGACCCATCCACCCCCCCGACCAACCTCCCTACGCGGATTTTCGGCTTTTTATATTACTCCCTACCGTTTTCGTGCTGGCCACCACGTAAAAAACGAGAAAAACGTCCCCGTGAACACGTATCAATAGATTAAAAACGCACGCACGCACACACACACACACACACACGCACACACAGCAGCAGCTCATCCATCTTCTCTGCCAGGGACCGGACGTTTGTCAGGTGAATGGCTGGAAGCGAGGTGCATAGTCCCCGCTTCCTTCATTTCACCAGCGCTCCCGCTCGGTTCCCACGTCTGTTCCACGGAGAACTTCCAACCAGGATTTCGGTAAAACTTGCTGGGTTTGTGAAAACCAGAGAAAAAGTTCCTGTAGAGGTTTGCCTGAGGTTTAAGAGTTCCTCTCTGGTAAAAGTAATTGGTGAAAGACCACAGAAAGCATAATAAACGCACAAAAACAAACAAAGTACTAGAGCGCTAAGTACTGAGGCTACTGTCTGCAGCACCATCTCAATTCTCCAGCGGCAGCCACCTTTGTTGTAAACAAATTCAACCCAAGCGCTCTTTGGTGACGTGGTTGATTACGTTACTGTTGATCATCTGTCCATCATCGTATAAAGCCCACCCTGACAATTTGTTTGGTCCAAACAGCTCTGGTTCGGGTATAATTGCTCCACAACGGATCAAGTCCAGACCGAACTTCCCGACCTCACATGTTGTGGGTGGGGCTAAGTTCGGCTGGCATCCAGGCTAACTTTATTGTGTTCTACCATTCACACAGCCTATCTCTAGATGAACTAGTCCAGTTATTATACATTCAATTAGTATCTGGTATCAGGTTAGAAGATCTCTTTCTCTTAAAGATTTATCACAGGCTGCACCACAAATAATGAAATGTTTGTCCCATCAATGATGGATGAGGCTTTTGATGTTTGGTCTAGAAAGGATCTGGTTTCACTGTTTGATCTTTATATTGATGGACATTTCACCTCCTTCCAACAGTTGGTACAGAAATATGACATTTCTAGGTATTTGCAGCTTCAGAACATTGTATTCTTAACCCTCTGCACCCTCAGGTATTTTGACAACCTCTGGTCCGTCTGGTTTGATTTTCTAAAAAAGCTCATAAAATTTGGGGTCTTTTATTTTAAATAGCAGTGACACCACAAATAAAATATAAATGGTAATAAAGTGAACTCACCCCCAGGCTATTTTCCTCCATGGATCCTTCAAAGCTGAAGTGGAAATTGTGTAATTATTTAGGAAATAAGCAAATATTTCAAATCAATAGTGGTTTTACTAAAAGTGTGATGTTCAGAAATAAACTTAATATCTTACTGGGAGAAGGCGGCGGGGTTGGCGTTCCTGAAAAGAAAAATAATTTAGTAAACATGTAAAGATTCAGCGATATGAATCTGTATCTGGTTATCACAGATATGATTCTGAAACTCATGACAATAACAACAGTTTGATAACAAATATGTTGATAAATTAAATGCACAACAACCGTCCCTGGTGTGTAAAGGCCTTAATTCAAATTAAGTTCTTTTGATGTTTACATTTGTTGGGAACATTGGGCCTCATTCACCAATATCTTCCTAAGTTTTCTCTTAAATATGATCTGAAGAAAGTCCTTAAGAAAAGTCTACGTCAGATTCATGACGTGTTCTTCAACAGCAGAATTGTTCACACCTTTAAGACGGTTTTATTTTCTATAACCATGGAAGCGTAAGCAAATAAAGTGTGTTAAGCAGCGGGAATGGGGAGGAGATGTGAAGAGGTCCAGCCAAATAAGTAGATAAGATATGAACACGTCTTACGCAGCCTGGCGGAGAAGTAAACAACGCCGAGGAGAGAAATAGATG
Source organism: Sander lucioperca (assembly GCF_008315115.2). Lineage (NCBI taxonomy): Eukaryota > Metazoa > Chordata > Actinopteri > Perciformes > Percidae > Sander > Sander lucioperca. Next base: position 391,253 of record NC_050180.1, on the reverse strand, counting down.
GCAACTATGATTTAAAAACGGGAATAATAAAAAACAAACACTTTCATTTTCACTTTTACCGGAGGCTGTAATACCGAGGGTCAGCGGCGCTGCGCCCGGCTCTGGAGCAACGGAGCCGGCTTGGAAGCCGATGAAGGATCAGCAGTGCCCAATATATACTGTATCTATGGCAACCAAACTTCACTGGTGAGACAAAAGTATGACGGTCAGGAAGACGTTTTGGCAGGCGGAAAAACTGATCAGAAAAGGTAACAGAACGTTGTAGAAATGTGAGTGCAGTATAGATAATAGAAGAGGGTTTATGGGATTTGTCTCATATGTGGTTGGTATAATCCTCTATCTAATGGGACCTTAAATAGAGAGAAGTCCCTCCACTTCCTTCACTCAGAAAACATATGAATAGTAGTGAACGAGGAAAGACAAATTGATCCTGTTGGAGCCATGAATTCCACGTTTGATGTTTGTCAGTTTAAAAGATAATGTATCAAGTGAAGAAAGAGTCAGTTTGTGGTAAAACTGTTGAAGTATCAGACTGTGAAGATGCGTCATTAGAAAGACTCGTCAGCCCAAAGTGTCTAAGAGACGTCTGTCTGAAGCTACGGACATTTTGTGTCTTTTGCCATAACACAGGAAGTTGTTGTAACTTCACTTTACATTGTCCAATCTGCCTAAAACTTCACATGAGAACTTCACATCATCATCTGATTTACATGAAATGTTCATGGTGTGGTCTACACCTGATATACAGCAACCTGACAACAATTAGTGTGTTCTCTCGCTCTAGTGGACAGAGGAAGTGTTACAGGCAACATCCTGCCAGAACCCACTGACGTACTGGGAGGGGCGAGGGCCCGTTCATCGCTGTTTGCAGATTTAACTTTAATTTATAAAGGAAAATTAATGTTTACATTAAATGTGTATTACCTGTATCTATCAGATTGAATCGTATCTCATACAATCGTACCGAATTTCTTGTAATGTAACGAATTGATTCCATATTAAAATGTCCCTGAACTGTTTTGTAACCTACAGTGGGGCTCGAAAGTTTGGGCACCCCAGGTAATTTTTTTTATTAATGTGCATAAAGAAGCCAAGAAAAGATGGAAAAATCTCCAAAAGGCATCAAATGACAGATTAGACATTCTTATAATATTTAAAAAAAAGTCAGATTTTATTTCCATTATTTACACTTTCAAAATAACAGAAAACAAAAAGATGGCGTCTGCAAAAGTGTGGGCACCCTGCAGAGTTAATACCTTGTACTGCCCCCTTTGGAAAGTATCACAGCTTGTAAACACTTTTGGTAGCCAGCCAAGAGTCTTTCAATTCTTGTTTGAGGTATCTTCGCCCATTCTTCCTTACAAAAGTCTTCCAGTTCTTTGAGATTTCTGGGCTGTCTGTCACGCACTGCTCTTTTAAGGTCTATCCATAGATTTCAATTATGTTGAGGTCAGGAGATGGTGAAGACCATGGCAAAGCCTTCAGTTTACACGTCTTGATGTAATCCACCGTGGATTCTGAGGTGTGTTTAGGATCATTATCCATTTGGAGAAGCCATCCTCTCTTTAACTTCAGCTTTTTCACAGATGGCATCAAGTTAGCATCCAAAATTTGCTGAAATTTTATTGAATCCATTTTTCCTTCTACTCGTGAAATGTTCCCTGTGCCACTGGCTGCAATACAACCCCAAAGCTTGATTGATCCACCCCCATGCTTAACAGTTGGACAGAGGTTCTTTTCATTAACTTCTGTGCCCTTTCTTCTCCAAACGTACCTTTGCTCATTCTGGCCAAGAAGTTCTATTTTAACCTCATCGGTCCACAGAACTTGTTTCCACAATGCACCAGGCTTGTCTATATGTTCATATGTTTTTGTGGTGAGGACGTAGAAGAGATTTTCTTCTGATGACTCTTCCATGAAGACCATATTTGTGCAGGTATCTCTTTATAGTGGAATGGTGTACCACAACTCCAGCGTCTGCCAGATCTTTCTGGATGGATCGTGCAGTCAAACGTGGCTTTTGACTTGCTTTTCTCACAATCCTGCGAGCTGTTCTGTCTGATATTTTTCTTGGTCTTCCAGATCTGGCTTTAACTTCCACTGTTCCTGATGACTGCCATTTCTTAAGTACATTCTGAACAGAGGATATTGGCATCTGAAAACACTTTGCTATCTTCTTATAGCCTTCTCCTGCTTTGTGAGCGTCTACTATTTTCAGTTTCAGTTTTCTAGACAACTGCTCAGAAGAAGCCATGGTGCTGATTGTTGGGGCTTGGTCAGATGAGTCTGGGCATTTAAGACAAAAAAATGGCGTCTGCAAAAGTTTGGGCACCCTGCAGAGTTTATAGCATGCACCGCCCCCTTTGGAAAGCTGAGACCTGACAGTGTCATGGATCGTTCTCAATCATCGTCTGGAAAGACCCGGTGATCAGTCTCAGAGGTTTTCTGTTATTTTGAAAGTGTAAATGATGGAAATAAAATCTAACTTTTTTTGACATATTATAAGAATGTCTAATCTGTCATTTGATGCCTTTTGGAGATTGTTCCATCTTTTCTTGGTGTCTTTATGCACATTAATACAATTTTTTACCTGGGGTGCCCAAACTTTCGAGCCCCACTGTATGTATCTAGATACATATGTGCAAATGTGTCAATGTCTAACAGGATATTCACAAACTGTCAAAAACCAGCAGAAGCAGAGTCATAAAGGTCACAAGAAGTACTCTGGGAAGCTGGAACGCTGACACTAATGGGACAAGACAAACTGGATCGTAAGACATTCTGTCTTTCAGAGGCTCATAGCTAGAATGATATTGTATAACATTATTGTATATAATGTATAATAAATATATCATATGAAGATGTAAAGAATCCGTTGGTACCAACAATGTCATGTTAGCTTGTCGGGAAATGGGCTAAAAATGCTACAAAGTTAGGTTAGATTTTGGACAGGAAACAAATTGTGCCATATTCAAATGAGTCCTTTGACCTCTGACCTCCAGATATCTGAATGAAAATGGTTTTACAGATGTGGAATGATAAGAGGATAACTTACTGGGACGGCTCGGCTGCTGCTGTGGTTGTGGCCATGATTGTGGCTCTGGTAGAAAGAGAAACATATGGAAATATGTAAAGATAGTCTGCAACCATTTTCATGTCTGGTCTAAAACAAGACGTAGCAAAGCTAAAATAGAATGAAAACAGGAAATATGATAATAACAATAACAGTTAACTTGCATGAAATATAAATAAATATTCCAAAGTAGAACTTAATCAAATATAAACAGAAACGTTTTAAGCTCAACAACATAAAATGTCTTTCTATAAATCACCACAACACAATTTACTGAAAAAGGAGAAATATCCCTACCAGTCTTACTGTTCCCCCCTCCCATCCTGGAGCTGTTGTAGATCTGCAGCAAAGAGAAGGATGAACAGTCTTTATATTACAGACCCTCCCTGTTCTGGACACGTGATTAAAGGAAATACACCAGCTTCTTATAACCATTAGCCCTCTTTCTATTAAGTGGTCAAGGAACAGAGGGGGGGGGGGGGGGGGGGGGGTAGTGGTTTCTAAGAAGGGTGGGGAGATTAGATATAGCAGGGGTTCCATGAAAACAGGAGGGTCTGTAAATAAAGAGACTCTTCCTTATCTACCTGAGATGAAGGAGAGAAAGGAGAGGCATGGAAAGGAGGAGAGAAAGGAGAGGAAGAAGAAGGCAGAGAAAGGAGAGGAAGGAAAGGACTAGAGGAAAGTAGAGGAGGAACGGAGAGGAGAGACAGGAGAGGAAGGAGAGATAAGGATAGAAAGGAGAGAACGGGAGAGCAGGAGAGAAAGGTAGAGGGAAGGAGAGAACGGCGGAGTGAAGGAGGGGAAGGAGAGGAAGGAGAGGACGGAGATGCAGGCGCGGCAAGAGAGAAAGGGAGGAAAGGGGGGCGCAAGGCGCTAAAGGTAGTAAGGCATGAGAGGCAAGGCTCGGAAGGAGAGAAAGGAGCGAACGGCGAGGCCGGAGCGAAAGGAGGAGAAAGGAGAGGAAGAGAGACCCTCATCGCGCAGGAATAGGAAGGAGCGAGGCTAGACAGGAATGCCTTAGACTGAATTCTATCAGGGTCCTATACTTCGAGAAAGTAGATTAATTATATGCCGCGCATAAAGGCCTTCTGAATTCGCTACAGTCTCTTCTTCTCTCATTCTCTCCCTTCTCTGACTTCTCTTCCGTTAATTACTGCTATCCCATTAGAGCAATTCTATTAATTCTCTCCCCTTCGTCTCCCTTCTCGTACTGGCTTCCACTCTCTTATTCTACCGTACGTCTCTTCCTTCTCTCCCTTCTCTCCTTCTCTTCACCTTCCTCCCTT
>NC_050180.1:357500-386694 GCF_008315115.2 Sander lucioperca | reverse complement strand
GAGAGAGAGAGAGGAGAGAGAGAGAGAGAGAGAGAGACAGAGAGAGAGAGAGACAGAGAGAGAGAGAGAGAGAGAGAGAGACAGAGAGAGAGAGAGACAGAGAGAGAGAGAGAGAGACAGTTTTCATTAATTTGGCATAAAGCACAATATAAAAATGATATCTCACCAGTGAAAAAAGGAAAAACTCACCTTTGGATAAAAATCAACAGAGGTATAGTTAATAGCACCAGAGATATATATTTATGTGCAACCTATATCCCACCTTCAAACTCCCCCTATTACACTGAGGAGATTTTTCAAGAACTTCAAAAGGAGATAATTCATTTCCAGTCATTGGGTCACATCTTAATATGTGGAGATCTCAATGCAAGAACTGGAAAAGAGAAAGACTACATCGAAGTAGATGGAAACAAACACATATTCGGCCAAATCTCCCCAGTCCCAGCTCACGCAATACCACAAAGACAAAGTTTTGACAATATAATAAACAAAAACGGAAGACAAGTTCTCCAGATATGCAAAAGCCTGGGCTTATACATAGTTAATGGAAGGACCCGTGGTGACTCTCTGGGTAGAATGACCTATTCCTCTGTGTTAGGTAACAGTGTGGTGGATTATACGATAACCGATATCGACCCAGGGGATATCAATGCATTTGTAGTTTCAACACAACTTCCCTTTTCAGATCACTGCCAAACAACTCTTTATTTAAATAAGTCTACAAAGTATAGCAGTGAACAAGAACCAGAAACCAGCAAAATGTATGACCTCCACCAAAAATATATATGGAAAAAAAGCAGCAACATAGAGAATTATTTAACTGCACTCGACAGTACAAAAATCAAATCAAAACTTAATCTCTACAGACTTATTAAATTCCCATGCACAAAAGATGGAGTAAATTTGGCTACACAGCATTTAAACAATATATTTGATGAATTAGCTACAAAATCAAATCTCAAAATAATTAACTATAGAAATAAAATAACAAAACACAAACCCTCAAAAGAAAAATGGTATGATAATGAATGTGTTTATGCTAGAAAACAACTAAGACTATTATCAAACCAAAAACACAGAGAACCCCATGAGAGTCAGATACGGGTCCAATACCATCAGGCACTAAAACACTACAAAATACTAATCAATAAGAAAAAAGAGCTTTACAGATCTGAAGAACTTAACAAAATAGAAGAAGCCATTGACCAAAACGTCTTTTGGAATTTGTGGAATAAATTCAGTCCAAGACAAACTAAAGATAAATTAACAATACAGAATGGTTTGATATGGAAAAATCACTTTGAATTTTTGTATAAGAATATTGATTATAGTGCAATCACCCCCCAACAACACTCAGTAGTTGAAAATCTTCACCAGTTAGAGGAAAAGGTGAAAGACTACCAAAACCCCCTAGATACAGAAATAACACTAATAGAAATACAGAGCCAACTGAAGGCTCTGAAGGCTGGAAAGACTTGTGGAGTGGACAGCATCTGTCCTGAGATGCTAAAGCACAGTAGCCCTACACTGCAGGCAGCTCTCCACAAGCTGTTCAACCTGGTTCTGGAGTCTGGTTATTTCCCTGAGATCTGGAACCATGGACTCATCACCCCTATTTTCAAAAATGGTGACAGATTGGACCCTAACTACTACAGAGGCATTTGTGTGAACAGTAGTCTGGGGAAGGTTTTCTGCAGTATTATTAATGCCAGAATACTGTCCTTCCTTACCAAGCACAATGTCTTAAGTAAAAATCAAATTGGCTTTTTACCAAAATATCGTACGTCAGACCACATTTATACTCTGCACACCCTTATTAAAAACTACACCAACATTAAAAATGGGAAAATATTTGCATGTTTTATAGACTTTAAAAAAGCTTTTGACACAATATGGCATGATGGGCTTTTTTATAAACTTATTGAAAGCGGTATAGGGGGTAAAGTCTATGACACTATTAAATCACTGTACACAGAAAATAAATGTGCAGTAAAAATTGGCTCCAAAAGAACAGAATTCTTCAAACAAGGGCGTGGAGTGAGACAGGGATGCAGTTTGAGTCCAACACTGTTTAACATTTACATCAATGAACTAGCAGCCATGTTGGAACAATCTGCAGCCCCAGGTCTCACACTCCATGATACCAACATCAAGTTCCTGCTCTATGCCGATGATCTGGTTCTGTTGTCCCCAACAGAAGAGGGTTTACAGCAGGGCCTGTCCGTCCTAGAGCAGTACTGTCGGAAATGGGCACTGACAGTCAATCTGAAAAAGACCAGTGTTATGGTATTTCAGAGGAGAGCCAGATCTCGGGGAAATAGACAGAGGTACAACTTCACTCTGGGCAACACCAGACTAGAACTAAAGGGTTCCTATAATTACTTAGGGGTTGAAATTAGTGCATCAGGGAGTTTCAACCTGGCCATAAACACACTATGTAATAAAGCCCGGAGAGCTTTGTACGCAATCAAATGCAAATTTGGAAAAACAAATATCGCCGCAAGAATTTGGCTAAAAATCTACAACTTTCTGATAACACCAATAATGCTTTACGGAAGCGAAGTTTGGGGCCCGATTTCGAAACCAGAATTTAAAAACTGGGATAAAACTCCCACTGAAAAACTGCAACTGGAATTCTGTAAAATAATTCTAAAAGTTCGCCCAAACACCCCAAACAATGCATGCAGAGCAGAACTCGGTATATTCCCTCTGAAAATTCAAATCCAAAAAAGGTCAATTAAATTTTGGCAGCATTTAAATCAAGCTGATAAAAATTCCATTGCATACAAAGCTCTCCTGAGCAACCAGCGGTGTTCAGATGTCCACCCCCTGGACCAGCTGGCTCACAGGTACACGGAGCTAAACTCAGTCAGTAGTAGACAGACAGGTAGAGAGAGAGACAGGTACACGGAGCTAAACACAGTCAGTAGTAGACAGACAGGTAGAGAGAGAGACAGGTACACTGAGCATCAGAGCCGCCACAGACACAATCCTCAGTCTTCAATCAAAAGATTTGAAACTAAACTAAAAGACGAGTATACAGAACAATGGCAAAATGAAAATAAAATACAACACAAACTTCTCTGTTATCAGTCCCTGAACAGAGATATCCAATTGGCCGAATATCTCAAAACAAAAAATCCAAAAGAAATACGAATTTTAACAAAATACAGAGTCAGTGACCACGAGCTGGAAATTGAAAGAGGTCGACATTTAAAGTGTGGAGACCAAGAGAGGAACGAGTCTGTACACACTGCCACCAGGATATCGAAACAGAATTACATTTCCTATGTACATGTCCCAAATATGAAGACTTAAGAACCAAATATTTCCAAAAATTTGAAAAACATATACCAGGCTTCACTACCTACACTGAGGACAAAAAGCTTCCTTTTTATTAGGGGAAGATAAAAGCACGGCATGGCTAGCAGCTAAATATGTCTTCTCCTGCCACAATACAAGGCTAAACAAATAGAAACTTGTATAAGAATTATTTATACAAGTTATATATAAGTTATATATATATATATTTTTTTTTATTATTTTGTTTATCTGTATTTTTTTTATTATTATTATTATATATATATATTATTGTTTCAATGTACCCTTTGAGGGACATGCACAGAATGTGTTTAGTATCTGCATCTATATCATAATTATCCTGTTTACTTGTATTATTATATCAGATGTATTTACTCCTTGTTGTTGTTTATATATGTTTGTTCTTATGCTTTGGCAACACAAATGCATTTTTTTTTTTTGTCATGCCAATAAAGCAACATGAAATTGAAATTGAAAATTGAAAATTGAAATTGACAGAGAGAGAGAGAGAGAGAGAGAGAGAGAGAGAGACACAGAGAGAGAGAGACAGAGAGAGAGAGAGAGAGAGACAGAGAGAGAGAGAGAGAGAGAGAGAGAGAGAGAGAGAGAGAGAGAGAGAGAGAGAGAGAGAGACAGAGAGAGAGAGAGAGACAGAGAGAGAGAGAGAGAGAGAGAGAGAGAGAGAGAGAGAGAGAGAGAGGGAGAGGTTACACATCACTATAAACACAAATATGGGTCGTAATGGCTGCCTGAGACAGGTATGGTTATATAATTTCACAGGCACAGCTATTACTTCTACTACTGGTCAGCATGTTCTACATGTTATCCTGTCCTGCCGTGTGGCACTGATCTGGTCTCAACGCCTCAAAATCTGGGGCAAGGTCGGCCCGTGGCATCAGCAGAGTAGGCCGAATAGGGAATATAGGGAGAATAGGGAGAATAGGGAATATAGGGAGAATAGGGAGAATAGGGAATATAGGGAGAATAGGGAGAATAGGGAATATAGGGAGAGTAGGGAATATAGGGAGAATAGGGAGAATAGGGAATATAGGGAGAGTAGGGAATATAGGGAGAATAGGGAGAATAGGGAATATAGGGAGAGTAGGGAATATAGGGAGAATAGGGAGAATAGGGAATATAGGGAGAGTAGGGAATATAGGGAGAATAGGGAATATAGGGAGAGTAGGGAATATAGGGAGAATAGGGAATATAGGGAGAATAGGGAATATAGGGAGAATAGGGAGAATAGGGAGAGTAGGGAGAGTAGGGAGAATAGGGAGAGTAGGGAGAGTAGGGAGAATAGGGAGAGTAGGGAGAGTAGGGAGAATAGGGAGAGTAGGGAATATAGGGAGAATAGGGAGAATAGGGAGAGTAGGGAGAATAGGGAGAATAGGGAGAGTAGGGAGAGTAGGGAGAATAGGGAGAATAGGGAGAGTAGGGAATATAGGGAGAATAGGGAGAGTAGGGAGAATAGGGAGAATAGGGAGAGTAGGGAATATAGGGAGAATAGGGAGAATAGGGAGAATAGGGAATATAGGTAGAATAGGGAGAATAGGGAATATGGAGAATAGGGAATATAGGGAGAATAGGGAGAATAGGGAGAAAGGGAGAGTAGGGAATATAGGGAGAATAGGGAGAATAGGGAGAATAGGGAGAGTAGGGAGAATAGGGAGAATAGGGAGAATAGGGAGAAAGGGAGAGTAGGGAATATAGGGAGAATAGGGAATATAGGGAGAGTAGGGAATATAGGGAGAATAGGGAATATAGGGAGAATAGGGAGAATAGGGAATATAGGGAGAATAGGGAGAATAGGGAGAATAGGGAGAGTAGGGAATATAGGGAGAATAGGGAGAATAGGGAGAATAGGGAATATAGGGAGAATAGGGAGAATAGGGAGAATAGGGAGAGTAGGGAGAATAGGGAGAGTAGGGAGAATAGGGAGAATAGGGAGAATAGGGAATATAGGGAGAATAGGGAGAAAGGGAGAGTAGGGAATATAGGGAGAATAGGGAATATAGGGAGAGTAGGGAATATAGGGAGAATAGGGAATATAGGGAGAATAGGGAGAATAGGGAATATAGGGAGAATAGGGAGAATAGGGAGAATAGGGAGAGTAGGGAATATAGGGAGAATAGGGAGAATAGGGAATATAGGGAGAGTAGGGAATATAGGGAGAATAGGGAGAATAGGGAATATAGGGAGAGTAGGGAATATAGGGAGAATAGGGAGAATAGGGAATATAGGGAGAATAGGGAATATAGGGAGAGTAGGGAATATAGGGAGAATAGGGAATATAGGGAGAATAGGGAATATAGGGAGAATAGGGAATATAGGGAGAATAGGGAGAGTAGGGAGAATAGGGAGAATAGGGAGAATAGGGAGAGTAGGGAGAATAGGGAGAATAGGGAGAATAGGGAGAATAGGGAGAAAGGGAGAGTAGGGAATATAGGGAGAATAGGGAATATAGGGAGAGTAGGGAATATAGGGAGAATAGGGAATATAGGGAGAATAGGGAGAATAGGGAATATAGGGAGAATAGGGAGAATAGGGAGAATAGGGAGAGTAGGGAATATAGGGAGAATAGGGAGAGTAGGGAGAATAGGGAGAGTAGGGAGAATAGGGAGAGTAGGGAGAATAGGGAGAAAGGGAGAGTAGGGAGAATAGGGAATATAGGGAGAATAGGGAGAATAGGGAATATAGGGAGAATAGGGAGAAAGGGAGAGTAGGGAGAATAGGGAGAATAGGGAGAATAGGGAGAATAGGGAGAATAGGAAATATAGGGAGAATAGGGAGAATAAGGAGAAAGGGAGAGTAGGGAATATAGGGAGAATAGGGAGAATAGGGAATATAGGGAGAATAGGGAGAATAGGGAGAATAGGGAATATAGGGAGAATAGGGAGAATAGGGAATATAGGGAGAATAGGGAATATAGGGAGAATAGGGAGAATAGGGAGAATAGGGAGAATAGGGAGAATAGGGAATATAGGGAGAATAGGGAGAATAGGGAATATAGGGAGAATAGGGAGAATAGGGAATATAGGGAGAATAGGGAGAATAGGGAATATAGGGAGAATAGGGAGAATAGGGAGAATAGGGAATATAGGGAGAATAGGGAATATAGGGAGAGTAGGGAATATAGGGAGAATAGGGAATATAGGGAGAATAGGGAATATAGGGAGAATAGGGAATATAGGGAGCATAGGGAATATAGGGAGAATAGGGAATATAGGGAGAATAGGGAGAATAGGGAATATAGGGAGAATAGGGAGAATAGGGAATATAGGGAGAATAGGGAGAATAGGGAGAAAGGGAGAGTAGGGAGAATAGGGAGAATAGGGAGAGTAGGGAATATAGGGAGAATAGGGAATATAGGGAGAGTAGGGAATATAGGGAGCATAGGGAATATAGGGAGAATAGGGAATATACACACTAAAAAATACTGGGTTATTTTATTAACCCAACCACTGGGTCGAGGCTGGTTAACCCTGTATTATGTATATTCAACCCATATTGGGTAACTTTCAGTAACCCAGTTGTTGGGTTAATGGTTTTGGACTGTTCCTCAGTCTTCCTTGATCTGAATAACCCAACCAGTGATCATTTTAACCCAGTGGTTTGGGTCACCTTCAAGTTTGGGTTCCCTCCTTTTTCTTTTCCTCCGAGGCGGGAGACCACTTCTGGAAACGCTTAAGGTTTGTCATTTCTCATTTTTTAGAACACTACCTCTGTCTTCGACAGAAACATGAGCTCGCTAGTTGTTAGTAAGTCATTCTTTTCATAACGGGACAAGCCTGTATAACTTTACTTTACTTTGCCGAAAGCAACCGTTACTGCCCCCTCTAACGGCTACCACTGATGCTAATTAAGCAAACAGCTAGCAAGCTAGCAAGGAGCCTATGCTTACTACAACATTGCTTGCAGTCAAACAGCAGACTTTAGCTCCGGTTACTGGTTACTGACTTGATCTTGATTCATGGTGGTCTACACATAGGGTTGTAATATCCACACTTAGTCAGCATTGCCGGATACGAGTAGCATTTTAGCTCTGATAATCCATTTAGCAACAGTGATCTCTAGCTAACTATGACTCATGCCTGCTATAAGGCTAGCGCAAGTTCAAGTATGATAGCGCTAATGCTAGCTAGTTGGCTAATGTTGTAGCATGATACCTAAGATTTAACTGGAGAATATTTCTAATTCTCTGAGGGAGTGACACATAAACAGTGCTTTTATACCCATTGTGTGTGTGTCTGGGGCAAATCACGAGACAAATTCACTATGATATGAGGTATTATAACGTTTTAAAAAGATCGCTAATGCTAACCGCTAGCTAGCGCTAATTGCTGACTCATGCTGTAAGCTAGCTAGTAGTACAGCTAATAGCGAAGCATTGAAGGTGCATTGCATGCATTCTGTTGATAAAGTAATGTGTGTTTAGTGTAGTTAACACACTTTGATTGTAGAAATACCACTACACTGTTTTAAGTGATTATTAAAAGACCACTAGCTAGCTAGCTACATGGCAGTAGATTACAGCAACTTCGTTATATTTTCACTAAATAGATAGTTAGACAGACAGACAGACTGCAAAATACACCTCCATACATTGATTGAACATTAACAGATCTTGTTCTTCTCCCCTGTAGCGATTGAATATGGATGACTTTGTTAAACTAAAGTTACCAGAATGGCAACTTCTGGAGCTGATGGACCATTTTGCAGGTAAATGTTATATTGTTGTACTATAGGCCTATTATTAATACTGTTGAATATGTCAGCATTAAAAAATTAGCTACCCTATCCTCATGCATTCCCAATGAAATTATAGGCTACACAATACTCCATTTTATATAGATGTACAACATCTTGACATGAAAGAGCATTATGTAAAATAATCTAACACTGTGTGTGCCACTGAAGACCATGCCTCCCTAAACAGAATCACATTTTGTCACCATTGTAGGTCCCTGAAATACCATTTTGATAGTGACAGAAATTCCTCCACTATAGAAGGCAAACAATTGGCATGAGGTTTTATTAACCTTACCGTGGCCACAGCATCTATAGTTTAGCTGCCTCTTATTTTACCACTACTCATCTGTCTACCATTGTGCACAGCAATACTTTAAATGTAATTTTCTTATTAAAAATGTGCTGGGGTCTCTCTCTCTCTCTTTCTCACTCACTCACTCACTCACTCACTCACTCACTCACTCACTCACTCACACACACACACACACACACACACACACGGTCTTTGTCACAAGGTATAACATAAACATAATCCTAAGATTTGAATATTTGGATTTGTGCATTTTTTGAGCTATAAGCTACTCATCCGATAAACTATGATAATACTTAAGTCAAACCATTTTCTTTCTTTACAGGCTCCAGAGACTACATTTCCCTGATGGTTCTGCCAAGCCTGATGCCACCTGCAGTCTTCAGGATGGGCCTGAAAGACCGTGAGGACTACAGTGTCTGACGCCATGAAGGCCTTCATCGATCTTAAGCCTGTGAGTATTCCTAGACTCATCTAGATCTAGTGATGCAGGTCTTGTAATTGTAAAATCTGTTAGAAAACATTAGCTGTCAGTCTTTGTCATTCAAGTACTTGATTTGTGGAATATTATTATTTGTAGGTCGGAACAAACATGGTGGAGTACCTTCAGGCAGCAGACCAGGCCGTACCCCTACACCCTGGTGTTGGGAGGAGAGGAGTGCTGCTCACAGCCATTCACCGTTCTCAGTGGGCCGGCCCTGGAGCAGGACAGCGGTGTCCAAGCTGGACATGTTTGTTTGAAAAGTTTTTATGTGTTCAATATCAATTTCCCAAAGCAGTGTTTCTCTGCTTGGCATTTCCTCCAGGAGGCTGTCTATGGAAGGTAATGTGGCCCCATGCGTTTGAGTTTTGGAAATTCTCATGTGATAAGGGAATTCTGTCTCTCTGCCTCTCTCTCTGTCTCTCTCGCTGTCTTTCTGTCTCTCTCTGTCTGTCTATCTCTCTCTCTCTAATATTTAGGAGGAATATAAGGAGGAAATTAATTATTGTTAATAATTGTTGCTTGGTATTATTATTCCAGTTATTTGATACACATTTTGAAATGAGGTAGGGGTAATGTGGCCCCATCCATTTCTTTTTTGGAAACACTCATGTGATAAGGGAATTGGGCATGTTATTGTTATTCCAGTTTTTCAGTTTTTCTCTTTAAATGAGTAAATTAAATATTGTTCAATAAAATCAGTGACATTAATGAAGTGTATGCATTGTGTATTATTATTATTAAAAATATAGTAATTTTATAGATTAAAGAATAACTAAATGAATGGGTCAAATATCAACCCAACAAGGGGGTCAGTTGAACTCATTATTGGGCTGGTGGGTCTGACCCAGTAATGAGCTGCATTAACCCAACGTTGGTGTCACAATGACCCAGGTTTGGGTTTGTTGAAGCAACCCTTCTACTGGGTTAAAATTTCAACCCAACTCAAAAAGTCAAATCAACCCAGGATGTGTTCTGTCCTATATTGCACCAGGAACTGGGTTGGGAATAACCCAATTTGGGTTATTTTCAGCCCAGTATTTTTTAGTGTGTAGGGAGAATAGGGAGAATAGGGAATATAGGGAGAATAGGGAGAATGGGGAGAAAGGGAGAGTAGGGAGAATACACACTAAAAAATACTGGGCTGAAAATAACCCAAATTGGGTTATTCCCAACCCAGTTCCTGGTGCAATATAGGACAGAACACATCCTGGGTTGATTTGACTTTTTGAGTTGGGTTGAAATTTTAACCCAGTAGAAGGGTTGCTTCAACCAACCCAAACCTGGGTCATTGTGACACCAACGTTGGGTTAATGCAACTCATTACTGGGTCAGACCCACCAGCCCAATAATGAGTTCAACTGACCCCCTTGTTGGGTTGATATTTGACTCATTCATTTAGTTATTCTTTAATCCATAAAATTACTATATTTTTAATATTAATAATACACAATGCATACACTTCATTAATGTCACTGATTTTATTGAACAATATTTAATTTATTCATTTAAAGAGAAAAACTGAAAAACTGGAATAACAATAACATGCCCAATTCCCTTATCACATGAGTGTTTCCAAAAAAGAAATGCATGGGGCCACATTACCCCTACCTCATTTCAAAATGTGTATCAAATAACTGGAATAATAATACCAAGCAACAATTATTAACAATAATTAATTTCCTCCTTATATTCCTCCTAAATATTAGAGAGAGAGAGATAGACTGACAGAGAGAGACAGAAAGACAGCGAGAGAGACAGAGAGAGAGGCAGAGAGACAGAATTCCCTTATCACATGAGAATTTCCAAAACTCAAACGCATGGGGCCACATTACATCCCATAGACAGCCTCCTGGAGGAAATGCCAAGCAGAGAAACACTGCTTTGGGAAATTGATATTGAACACATAAAAACTTTTGAAACAAACATGTCCAGCTTGGACACCGCTGTCCTGCTCCAGGGCCGGCCCACTGAGACCGGTGGATGGCTGTGAGCAGCGCTCCTCTCCTCCCAACACCAGGGTGTAGGGCTACGGCCTGGTCTGCTGCCTGAAGGTACTCCACCATGTTTGTTCCGACCTACAAATAATAATATTCCACAAATCAAGTACTTGAATGACAAAGACTGACAGCTAATGTTTTCTAACAGATTTTACAATTACAAGACCTGCATCACTAGATCTAAGGGGCTGTGTGAGTCTAGGAATACTCACAGGCTTAAGATCGATGAAGGCCTTCATGGCGTCAGACGCTGTAGTCCTCACGGTCTTTCAGGCCCATCCTGAAGACTGCAGGTGGCATCAGGCTTGGCAGAACCATCAGGGAAATGTAGTCTTTGGAGCCTGTAAAGAAAGAAAATGGTTTGACTTAAGTATTATCATAGTTTATCGGATGAGTAGCTTATAGCTCAAAAAATGCACAAATCCAAATATTCAAATCTTAGGATTATGTTTATGTTACACCTTGTGACAAAGACCGTGTCTGCACGTGGAGTGTGTGTGTGTGTGTGTGTGTGTGTGTGTGTGTGTGTGTGTGTGTGTGAGTGAGTGAGTGAGTGAGAAAGAGAGAGAGAGAGACCCCAGCACATTTTTTAATAAGAAAATTACATTTAAAGTATTGCTGTGCGTAGTGGTAAAATAAGAGGTAGCTAAACTATAGATGCTGTGGCCATGGTAAGGTTAATAAAACCTCATGCCAATTGTTTGCCTTCTATAGTGGAGGAATTTCTGTCACTATCAAAATGGTATTTCAGGGACCTACGATGGTGACAAAATGTGATTCTGTTTAGGGAGGCATGGTCTTCAGTGGCACACACAGTGTTAGATTATTTTACATAATGCTCTTACATGTCAAGATGTTGTACATCTACACAAAGTGGAGTATTGTGTAACCTACAATTTCATTGGGGGATGCATGAGGAGAGTAGCTCATTTTGTAATGTTGACATATTCAACAATATTAATAATAGGCATATAGTACAACAATATAACATTTACCTGCAAAAGTGTCAATCAGCTCCGGAAGATGCCATTCTGGTAACTTTAGTTTAACAAAGTCATCCATATTCAATCGCTACAGGTGAGAAGAACAAGATCTGTTAATGTTCAATCAATGTATGGAAGTGTATTTTGCAGTCTGTCTGTCTGTCTAGCTATCTATCTAGTGAAAATATCACGAAGTTGCTGTAATCTGCTGCCATATAGCTAGCTAGCTAGTGGTCTTTTCATAATCACTTAAAACAGTGTAGTGGTCTTTCTACAATCAAAGTGTGTTAACTACACTAAACACACATTACTTTATCAACAGAATGCATGCAATGCACCTTCAATGCTTCGCTATTAGCTGTACTACTAGCTAGCTTACAGCATGAGTCAGCAATTAGCGCTAGCTAGCGGTTAGCATTAGCGATCTTTTTAAAACGTTATAATACCTCATATCATAGTGAATTTGTCTCGTGATTTACCCCAGACACACACACAATGGGTATAACAGCACTGTTTATGTGTCACTGCCTCAGAGAATTAGAAATATTCTCCAGTTAAATCTTAGGTAGCATGCTACAACATTAGCCAACTAGCTAGCATTAGCGCTATCATACTTGAACTTGCGCTAGCCTTATAGCATGCATGAGTCATAGTTAGCTAGAAATCACTGTTGCTAAATGGATTATCAGAGCTAAAATGCTACTCGTATCCGGCAATGCTGACTAAGTGTGGATATTACAAGCCTATGTGTAGACCACCATGAATCAAGATCAAGTCAGTAACCAGTAACCGGAGCTAAAGTCTGCTGTTTGACTGCAAGCAATGTTGTAGTAAGCATAGGCTCCTTGCTAGCTTGCTAGCTGTTTGCTTAATTAGCATCAGTGATAGCCGTTGGAGGGGGCAGTAACGGTTGCTTTCGGCAAAGTAAAGTAAAGTTATACAGGCTTGTCCCGTTATGAAAAGAATGACTTACTAACAACTAGCGAGCTCATGTTTCTGTCGAAGACAGAGGTAGTGTTCTAAAAAATGAGAAATGACAAACCTTAAGCGTTTCCAGAAGTGGTCTCCCGCCTCGGAGGAAAAGAAAAAGGAGGGAACCCAAACTTGAATGTGACCAAACCACTGGGTTAAAATGATCACTGGTTGGGTTATTCAGATCAAGCAAGACTGAGGAACAGTCCAAAACCATTAACCCAACAACTGGGTTACTGAAAGTTACCCAATATGGGTTGAATATACATAATACAGGGTTAACCAGCCTCGACCCTGTGGTTGGGTTAATAAAATAACCCAGTATTTTTTAGTGTGCAGAGAGAGAGAGACAGAGAGAGAGAGAGAGACAGAGAGAGAGAGAGACAGAGAGAGAGAGACAGAGAGAGAGAGAGAGAGACAGAGAGAGAGAGAGAGACAGAGAGAGAGAGACAAAGAGAGAGAGAGACAGAGAGAGAGAGAGAGAGAGAGAGAGACAGAGAGAGAGAGAGAGACAGAGAGAGAGAGAGAGAGAGAGAGAGAGACAGAGAGAGAGAGAGACAGAGAGAGAGAGAGAGACAGAGAGAGAGAGAGAGAGAGACAGAGAGAGAGAGAGAGAGAGAGAGAGAGAGAGACAGAGAGAGAGACAGAGAGAGAGACAGAGAGAGAGAGAGAGACAGAGAGAGAGAGACAGAGAGAGAGACAGAGAGAGAGAGAGAGAGAGAGAGAGAGAGAGACAGAGAGAGAGACAGAGAGAGAGACAGAGAGAGAGAGAGAGACAGAGAGAGAGACAGAGAGAGAGAGAGAGAGAGAGAGAGAGAGAGAGGGAGAGGGAGAGGTTACACATCACTATAAACACAAATATGGGTCGTAATGGCTGCCTGAGACAGGTATGGTGTCTGGATTATGTCATATCTCACAAGCAAATTATATAATTTCACAGGCACAGCTATTACTTCTACTACTGGTCAGCATGTTCTACATGTTATCCTGTCCTGCCGTGTGGCACTGATCTGGTCTCAACGCCTCAAAATCTGGGGCAAGGTCGGCCCGTGGCATCAGCAGAGTAGGCCGAATAGGGAATATAGGGAGAATAGGGAGAATAGGGAATGTAGGGAGAATAGGGAGAATAGGGAATATAGGGAGAATAGGGAGAATAGGGAATATAGGGAGAGTAGGGAATATAGGGAGAATAGGGAGAATAGGGAGAATATGGAATATAGGGAGAATAGGGAGAATAGGGAATATAGGGAGAGTAGGGAATATAGGGAGAATAGGGAGAATAGGGAGAATATGGAATATAGGGAGAATAGGGAGAGTAGGGAATATAGGGAGAATAGGGAGAATAGGGAATATAGGGAGAGTAGGGAATATAGGGAGAATAGGGAGAATAGGGAGAATATGGAATATAGGGAGAATAGGGAGAATAGGGAATATAGGGAGAGTAGGGAATATAGGGAGAATAGGGAATATAGGGAGAGTAGGGAATATAGGGAGAATAGGGAATATAGGGAGAGTAGGGAATATAGGGAGAATAGGGAATATAGGGAGAATAGGGAATATAGGGAGAATAGGGAGAATAGGGAGAATAGGGAATATAGGGAGAATAGGGAATATAGGGAGAGTAGGGAGAATAGGGAGAATAGGGAGAGTAGGGAGAGTAGGGAGAATAGGGAGAATAGGGAGAGTAGGGAATATAGGGAGAATAGGGAGAATAGGGAGAGTAGGGAGAATAGGGAGAATAGGGAGAGTAGGGAGAATAGGGAATATAGGGAGAATAGGGAATATAGGGAGAGTAGGGAGAATAGGGAATATAGGGAGAATAGGGAGAATAGGGAGAATAGGGAGAAAGGGAGAGTAGGGAGAATAGGGAGAATAGGGAATATAGGGAGAATAGGGAGAATAGGGAGAATAGGGAATATAGGTAGAATAGGGAGAATAGGGAGAATAGGGAATATAGGGAGAATAGGGAGAATAGGGAGAATAGGGAATATAGGGAGAATAGGGAGAGTAGGGAGAATAGGGAGAGTAGGGAATATAGGGAGAATAGGGAATATAGGGAGAATAGGGAGAATAGGGAGAATAGGGAGAGTAGGGAATATAGGGAGAATAGGGAATATAGGGAGAGTAGGGAATATAGGGAGAATAGGGAATATAGGGAGAATAGGGAATATAGGGAGAATAGGGAATATAGGGAGAATAGGGAATATAGGGAGAATAGGGAGAATAGGGAATATAGGGAGAATAGGGAATATAGGGAGAATAGGGAGAATAGGGAATATAGGGAGAATAGGGAATATAGGGAGAGTAGGGAATATAGGGAGAATAGGGAATATAGGGAGAGTAGGGAGAATAGGGAGAATAGGGAGAGTAGGGAGAGTAGGGAGAATAGGGAGAATAGGGAGAGTAGGGAGAATAGGGAGAATAGGGAATATAGGGAGAATAGGGAGAATAGGGAGAATAGGGAGAGTAGGGAATATAGGGAGAATAGGGAATATAGGGAGAGTAGGGAATATAGGGAGAATAGGGAATATAGGGAGAATAGGGAATATAGGGAGAATAGGGAATATAGGGAGAATAGCGAATATAGGGAGAATAGGGAGAATAGGGAATATAGGGAGAATAGGGAATATAGGGAGAATAGGGAGAATAGGGAGAGTAGGGAGAATAGGGAGAATAGGGAGAGTAGGGAGAGTAGGGAGAGTAGGGAGAATAGGGAGAATAGGGAGAGTAGGGAATATAGGGAGAATAGGGAGAATAGGGAGAGTAGGGAGAATAGGGAGAATAGGGAGAGTAGGGAGAATAGGGAATATAGGGAGAATAGGGAATATAGGGAGAGTAGGGAGAATAGGGAATATAGGGAGAATAGGGAGAATAGGGAGAATAGGGAGAAAGGGAGAGTAGGGAGAATAGGGAGAATAGGGAATATAGGGAGAATAGGGAGAATAGGGAGAATAGGGAATATAGGTAGAATAGGGAGAATAGGGAGAATAGGGAATATAGGGAGAATAGGGAGAATAGGGAGAATAGGGAATATAGGGAGAATAGGGAGAGTAGGGAGAATAGGGAGAGTAGGGAATATAGGGAGAATAGGGAATATAGGGAGAATAGGGAGAATAGGGAGAGTAGGGAATATAGGGAGAATAGGGAATATAGGGAGAGTAGGGAATATAGGGAGAATAGGGAATATAGGGAGAATAGGGAATATAGGGAGAATAGGGAATATAGGGAGAATAGGGAATATAGGGAGAATAGGGAATATAGGGAGAATAGGGAGAATAGGGAATATAGGGAGAATAGGGAATATAGGGAGAATAGGGAGAATAGGGAATATAGGGAGAATAGGGAATATAGGGAGAGTAGGGAATATAGGGAGAATAGGGAATATAGGGAGAGTAGGGAGAATAGGGAGAATAGGGAGAGTAGGGAGAGTAGGGAGAATAGGGAGAATAGAGAGAGTAGGGAGAATAGGGAGAATAGGGAATATAGGGAGAATAGGGAGAATAGGGAGAATAGGGAGAGTAGGGAATATAGGGAGAATAGGGAATATAGGGAGAGTAGGGAATATAGGGAGAATAGGGAATATAGGGAGAATAGGGAATATAGGGAGAATAGGGAATATAGGGAGAATAGCGAATATAGGGAGAATAGGGAGAATAGGGAATATAGGGAGAATAGGGAATATAGGGAGAATAGGGAGAATAGGGAGAGTAGGGAGAATAGGGAATATAGGGAGAATAGGGAGAATAGGGAATATAGGGAGAATAGGGAATATAGGGAGAGTAGGGAATATAGGGAGAATAGGGAATATAGGGAGAGTAGGGAGAATAGGGAGAATAGGGAGAGTAGGGAGAGTAGGGAGAATAGGGAGAATAGGGAGAGTAGGGAATATAGGGAGAATAGGGAGAATAGGGAGAGTAGGGAGAATAGGGAGAGTAGGGAGAATAGGGAGAGTAGGGAGAGTAGGGAGAATAGGGAGAATAGGGAGAGTAGGGAATATAGGGAGAATAGGGAATATAGGGAGAGTAGGGAGAATAGGGAGAATAGGGAATATAGGGAGAATAGGGAGAGTAGGGAGAATAGGGAGAATAGGGAGAATAGGGAATATAGGGAGAATAGGGAGAATAGGGAATATAGGGAGAATAGGGAGAATAGGGAATATAGGGAGAATAGGGAGAATGGGGAGAATAGGGAGAATAGGGAGAATAGGGAGAATAGGGAGAAAGGGAGAGTAGGGAGAACAGGGAGAATAGGGAATATAGGGAGAATAGGGAGAATAGGGAATATAGGTAGAATAGGGAGAATAGGGAATATAGGGAGAATAGGGAGAATAGGGAGAATAGGGAATATAGGGAGAATAGGGAGAGTAGGGAGAATAGGGAGAATAGGGAATATAGGGAGAATAGGGAATATAGGGAGAATAGGGAGAATAGGGAGAGTAGGGAGAGTAGGGAGAATAGGGAATATAGGGAGAATAGGGAATATAGGGAGAATAGGGAGAATAGGGAGAGTAGGGAGAATAGGGAGAATAGGGAATATAGGGAGAATAGGGAGAATAGGGAATATAGAGAGAATAGGGAGAGTAGGGAGAATAGGGAGAGTAGGGAATATAGGGAGAATAGGGAATATAGGGAGAGTAGGGAATATAGGGAGAATAGGGAATATAGGGAGAATAGGGAATATAGGGAGAATAGGGAATATAGGGAGAATAGGGAGAATAGGGAATATAGGGAGAATAGGGAATATAGGGAGAATAGGGAGAATAGGGAATATAGGGAGAATAGGGAGAGTAGGGAGAATAGGGAGAATAGGGAGAATAGGGAATATAGGGAGAATAGGGAGAATAGGGAGAATAGGGAGAATATGGAATATATGGAGAATAGGGAATATAGGGAGAGTAGGGAATATAGGGAGAATAGGGAATATAGGGAGAATAGGGAATATAGGGAGAATAGGGAGAATAGGGAATATAGGGAGAATAGGGAATATAGGGAGAGTAGGGAGAATAGGGAGAATAGGGAGAGTAGGGAGAGTAGGGAGAATAGGGAGAATAGGGAGAGTAGGGAGAATAGGGAGAATAGGGAGAGTAGGGAGAATAGGGAATATAGGGAGAATAGGGAATATAGGGAGAGTAGGGAATATAGGGAGAGTAGGGAGAATAGGGAATATAGGGAGAATAGGGAGAATAGGGAGAATAGGGAGAATAGGGAGAAAGGGAGAGTAGGGAGAATAGGGAGAATAGGGAATATAGGGAGAATAGGGAGAATAGGGAGAATAGGGAATATAGGTAGAATAGGGAGAATAGGGAATATAGGGAGAATAGGGAGAATAGGGAGAATAGGGAATATAGGGAGAATAGGGAGAGTAGGGAGAATAGGGAGAATAGGGAATATAGGGAGAATAGGGAGAATAGGGAGAATAGGGAGAGTAGGGAATATAGGGAGAATAGGGAATATAGGGAGAATAGGGAATATAGGGAGAATAGGGAATATAGGGAGAATAGGGAATATAGGGAGAATAGGGAGAATAGGGAATATAGGGAGAATAGGGAATATAGGGAGAATAGGGAGAATAGGGAGAGTAGGGAGAATAGGGAATATAGGGAGAATAGGGAATATAGGGAGAATAGGGAGAATAGGGAGAATAGGGAATATAGGGAGAATAGGGAATATAGGGAGAATAGGGAGAATAGGGAGAATAGGGAGAATAGGGAATATAGGGAGAATAGGGAGAATAGGGAGAATAGGGAATATAGAGAGAATAGGGAGAGTAGGGAGAATAGGGAATATAGGGAGAGTAGGGAATATAGGGAGAATAGGGAATATAGGGAGAGTAGGGAATATAGGGAGAATAGGGAATATAGGGAGAATAGGGAATATAGGGAGAATAGGGAATATAGGGAGAGTAGGGAATATAGGGAGAATAGGGAATATAGGGAGAGTAGGGAGAATAGGGAGAATAGGGAGAGTAGGGAGAGTAGGGAGAATAGGGAGAATAGGGAGAGTAGGGAATATAGGGAGAATAGGGAATATAGGGAGAATAGGGAGAATAGGGAGAATAGGGAATATAGGTAGAATAGGGAGAATAGGGAATATAGGGAGAATAGGGAGAGTAGGGAGAATAGGGAATATAGGGAGAATAGGGAGAGTAGGGAGAATAGGGAATATAGGGAGAATAGGGAATATAGGGAGAATAGGGAATATAGGGAGAATAGGGAGAGTAGGGAGAATAGGGAGAATAGGGAATATAGGGAGAATAGGGAATATAGGGAGAATAGGGAGAATAGGGAGAGTAGGGAGAATAGGGAGAATAGGGAATATAGGGAGAATAGGGAGAATAGGGAGAATAGGGAATATAGAGAGAATAGGGAGAATAGGGAGAGTAGGGAATATAGAGAGAATAGGGAGAATAGGGAGAATAGGGAATATAGGGAGAGTAGGGAATATAGGGAGAATAGGGAATATAGGGAGAATAGGGAATATAGGGAGAATAGGGAATATAGGGAGAATAGGGAGAATAGGGAATATAGGGAGAATAGGGAGAATAGGGAATATAGGGAGAATAGGGAGAGTAGGGAGAATAGGGAGAATAGGGAATATAGGGAGAATAGGGAGAGTAGGGAGAATAGGGAGAATAGGGAGAATAGGGAATATAGGGAGAATAGGGAGAATAGGGAATATAGGGAGAATAGGGAGAATAGGGAGAGTAGGGAATATAGGGAGAATAGGGAATATAGGGAGAGTAGGGAATATAGGGAGAATAGGGAATATAGGGAGAATAGGGAATATAGGGAGAATAGGGAGAATAGGGAATATAGGGAGAATAGGGAATATAGGGAGAATAGGGAATATAGGGAGAATAGGGAGAATAGGGAATATAGGGAGAATAGGGAATATAGGGAGAATAGGGAGAGTAGGGAATATAGGGAGAATAGGGAGAGTAGGGAGAATAGGGAATATAGGGAGAATAGGGAGAGTAGGGAGAATAGGGAATATAGGGAGAATAGGGAGAATAAGGAGAATAGGGAATATAGGGAGAATAGGGAGAAAGGGAGAGTAGGGAGAATAGGGAGAATAGGGAATATAGGGAGAATAGGGAGAATAAGGAGAATAGGGAATATAGGGAGAATAGGGAGAATAAGGAGAATAGGGAATATAGGGAGAATAGGGAGAATAGGGAGAATAGGGAGAATAGGGAATATAGGGAGAATAGGGAGAATAAGGAGAATAGGGAATATAGGGAGAATAGGGAGAAAGGGAGAGTAGGGAGAATAGGGAGAGTAGGGAATATAGGGAGAATAGGGAATATAGGGAGAGTAGGGAATATAGGTAGAATAGGGAGAATAGGGAATATAGGGAGAATAGGGAGAATAGGGAGAATAGGGAATATAGGGAGAATAGGGAATATAGGGAGAGTAGGGAATATAGGGAGAATAGGGAATATAGGGAGAATAGGGAGAATAGGGAATATAGGGAGAATAGGGAGAATAGGGAATATAGGGAGAATAGGGAATATAGGGAGAATAGGGAGAGTAGGGAGAAAGGGAGAGTAGGGAGAATAGGGAGAATAGGGAGAGTAGGGAATATAGGGAGAATAGGGAATATAGGGAGAGTAGGGAATATATGGAGAATAGGGAATATAGGGAGAATAGGGAATATAGGGAGAATAGGGAGAATAGGGAGAATAGGGAGAGTAGGGAATATAGGGAGAATAGGGAGAATGGGGAGAATAGGGAGAATAGGGAATATAGGGAGAATAGGGAGAATAGGGAGAATAGGGAGAGTAGGGAATATAGGGAGAATAGGGAGAATGGGGAGAATAGGGAGAATAGGGAGAATGGGGAGAATAGGGAGAATAGGGAATATAGGGAGAATAGGGAGAATAGGGAGAAAGGGAGAGTAGGGAGAATAGGGAGAATAGGGAATATAGGGAGAATAGGGAGAATAGGGAATATAGGGAGAATAGGGAGAAAGGGAGAGTAGGGAGAATAGGGAGAATAGGGAATATAGGTAGAATAGGGAGAATAGGGAATATAGGGAGAATAGGGAGAATAGGGAGAATAGGGAGAATAGGGAGAAAGGGAGAGTAGGGAGAATAGGGAGAATAGGGAATATAGGGAGAATAGGGAGAATAGGGAACATAGGTAGAATAGGGAGAATAGGGAATATAGGGAGAATAGGGAGAATAGGGAGAATAGGGAATATAGGGAGAATAGGGAGAGTAGGGAGAATAGGGAGAATAGGGAATATAGGGAGAATAGGGAATATAGGGAGAATAGGGAGAATAGGGAGAGTAGGGAGAATAGGGAGAATAGGGAATATAGGGAGAATAGGGAGAATAGGGAATATAGAGAGAATAGGGAGAGTAGGGAGAATAGGGAGAGTAGGGAATATAGGGAGAATAGGGAATATAGGGAGAGTAGGGAATATAGGGAGAATAGGGAATATAGGGAGAATAGGGAATATAGGGAGAATAGGGAATATAGGGAGAATAGGGAGAATAGGGAGAATAGGGAGAGTAGGGAATATAGGGAGAATAGGGAATATAGGGAGAGTAGGGAATATAGGGAGAATAGGGAATATAGGGAGAATAGGGAATATAGGGAGAATAGGGAATATAGGGAGAATAGGGAATATAGGGAGAATAGGGAATATAGGGAGAATAGGGAGAATAGGGAATATAGGGAGAATAGGGAATATAGGGAGAATAGGGAGAATAGGGAGAGTAGGGAGAATAGGGAATATAGGGAGAATAGGGAGAATAGGGAATATAGGGAGAATAGGGAGAATAGGGAGAATAGGGAATATAGAGAGAATAGGGAGAGTAGGGAGAATAGGGAATATAGGGAGAGTAGGGAATATAGGGAGAATAGGGAATATAGGGAGAGTAGGGAATATAGGGAGAATAGGGAATATAGGGAGAATAGGGAATATAGGGAGAATAGGGAATATAGGGAGAGTAGGGAATATAGGGAGAATAGGGAATATAGGGAGAGTAGGGAGAATAGGGAGAATAGGGAGAGTAGGGAGAGTAGGGAGAATAGGGAGAATAGGGAGAGTAGGGAATATAGGGAGAATAGGGAATATAGGGAGAATAGGGAGAATAGGGAGAATAGGGAATATAGGTAGAATAGGGAGAATAGGGAATATAGGGAGAATAGGGAGAATAGGGAGAATAGGGAATATAGGGAGAATAGGGAGAATAGGGAATATAGGGAGAATAGGGAGAATAGGGAGAGTAGGGAATATAGGGAGAATAGGGAATATAGGGAGAGTAGGGAATATAGGGAGAATAGGGAATATAGGGAGAATAGGGAATATAGGGAGAATAGGGAATATAGGGAGAATAGGGAATATAGGGAGAATAGGGAATATAGGGAGAATAGGGAGAATAGGGAATATAGGGAGAATAGGGAATATAGGGAGAATAGGGAGAATAGGGAATATAGGGAGAATAGGGAATATAGGGAGAGTAGGGAATATAGGGAGAATAGGGAATATAGGGAGAGTAGGGAGAATAGGGAGAATAGGGAGAGTAGGGAGAGTAGGGAGAATAGGGAGAGTAGGGAATATAGGGAGAATAGGGAGAATAGGGAGAATGGGGAGAATAGGGAGAATAGGGAGAATAGGGAGAATAGGGAGAAAGGGAGAGTAGGGAGAATAGGGAGAATAGGGAATATAGGGAGAATAGGGAGAATAGGGAACATAGGTAGAATAGGGAGAATAGGGAATATAGGGAGAATAGGGAGAATAGGGAGAATAGGGAATATAGGGAGAATAGGGAGAGTAGGGAGAATAGGGAGAATAGGGAATATAGGGAGAATAGGGAATATAGGGAGAATAGGGAGAATAGGGAGAGTAGGGAGAATAGGGAGAATAGGGAATATAGGGAGAATAGGGAGAATAGGGAATATAGAGAGAATAGGGAGAGTAGGGAGAATAGGGAGAGTAGGGAATATAGGGAGAATAGGGAATATAGGGAGAGTAGGGAATATAGGGAGAATAGGGAATATAGGGAGAATAGGGAATATAGGGAGAATAGGGAATATAGGGAGAATAGGGAGAATAGGGAGAATAGGGAGAGTAGGGAATATAGGGAGAATAGGGAATATAGGGAGAGTAGGGAATATAGGGAGATAGGGAATATAGGGAGAATAGGGAATATAGGGAGAATAGGGAATATAGGGAGAATAGGGAATATAGGGAGAATAGGGAATATAGGGAGAATAGGGAGAATAGGGAATATAGGGAGAATAGGGAATATAGGGAGAATAGGGAGAATAGGGAGAGTAGGGAGAATAGGGAATATAGGGAGAATAGGGAGAATAGGGAATATAGGGAGAATAGGGAGAATAGGGAGAATAGGGAATATAGAGAGAATAGGGAGAGTAGGGAGAATAGGGAATATAGGGAGAGTAGGGAATATAGGGAGAATAGGGAATATAGGGAGAGTAGGGAATATAGGGAGAATAGGGAATATAGGGAGAATAGGGAATATAGGGAGAGTAGGGAGAATAGGGAGAATAGGGAGAGTAGGGAGAGTAGGGAGAATAGGGAGAATAGGGAGAGTAGGGAATATAGGGAGAATAGGGAATATAGGGAGAATAGGGAGAATAGGGAGAATAGGGAATATAGGTAGAATAGGGAGAATAGGGAATATAGGGAGAATAGGGAGAGTAGGGAGAATAGGGAGAATAGGGAATATAGGGAGAATAGGGAATATAGGGAGAATAGGGAATATAGGGAGAATAGGGAGAGTAGGGAGAATAGGGAGAATAGGGAATATAGGGAGAATAGGGAATATAGGGAGAATAGGGAGAATAGGGAGAGTAGGGAGAATAGGGAGAATAGGGAATATAGGGAGAATAGGGAGAATAGGGAGAATAGGGAATATAGAGAGAATAGGGAGAATAGGGAGAGTAGGGAGAATAGGGAGAATAGGGAATATAGGGAGAGTAGGGAATATAGGGAGAGTAGGGAATATAGGGAGAATAGGGAATATAGGGAGAATAGGGAATATAGGGAGAATAGGGAATATAGGGAGAATAGGGAATATAGGGAGAATAGGGAGAGTAGGGAGAATAGGGAGAGTAGGGAGAATAGGGAGAATAGGGAGAATAGGGAATATAGGGAGAATAGGGAGAATAGGGAGAGTAGGGAATATAGGGAGAATAGGGAATATAGGGAGAGTAGGGAATATAGGGAGAATAGGGAATATAGGGAGAATAGGGAATATAGGGAGAATAGGGAGAATAGGGAATATAGGGAGAATAGGGAATATAGGGAGAATAGGGAATATAGGGAGAATAGGGAGAATAGGGAATATAGGGAAAATAGGGAAAATAGGGAGAATAGGGAGAGTAGGGAATATAGGGAGAATAGGGAGAGTAGGGAGAATAGGGAATATAGGGAGAATAGGGAGAGTAGGGAGAATAGGGAATATAGGGAGAATAGGGAGAATAAGGAGAATAGGGAATATAGGGAGAATAGGGAGAAAGGGAGAGTAGGGAGAATAGGGAGAATAGGGAATATAGGGAGAATAGGGAGAATAAGGAGAATAGGGAATATAGGGAGAATAGGGAGAATAAGGAGAATAGGGAATATAGGGAGAATAGGGAGAATAGGGAGAATAGGGAGAATAGGGAATATAGGGAGAATAGGGAGAATAAGGAGAATAGGGAATATAGGGAGAATAGGGAGAAAGGGAGAGTAGGGAGAATAGGGAGAGTAGGGAATATAGGGAGAATAGGGAATATAGGGAGAGTAGGGAATATAGGTAGAATAGGGAGAATAGGGAATATAGGGAGAATAGGGAGAATAGGGAGAATAGGGAATATAGGGAGAATAGGGAATATAGGGAGAGTAGGGAATATAGGGAGAATAGGGAATATAGGGAGAATAGGGAGAATAGGGAATATAGGGAGAATAGGGAATATAGGGAGAATAGGGAATATAGGGAGAATAGGGAGAGTAGGGAGAAAGGGAGAGTAGGGAGAATAGGGAGAATAGGGAGAGTAGGGAATATAGGGAGAATAGGGAATATAGGGAGAGTAGGGAATATATGGAGAATAGGGAATATAGGGAGAATAGGGAATATAGGGAGAATAGGGAGAATAGGGAGAATAGGGAGAGTAGGGAATATAGGGAGAATAGGGAGAATGGGGAGAATAGGGAGAATAGGGAATATAGGGAGAATAGGGAATATAGGGAGAATAGGGAATATAGGGAGAATAGGGAATATAGGGAGAATAGGGAGAATAGGGAGAGTAGGGAGAATAGGGAGAATAGGGAATATAGGGAGAATAGGGAGAATAGGGAATATAGAGAGAATAGGGAGAGTAGGGAGAATAGGGAGAGTAGGGAATATAGGGAGAATAGGGAATATAGGGAGAGTAGGGAATATAGGGAGAATAGGGAATATAGGGAGAATAGGGAATATAGGGAGAATAGGGAATATAGGGAGAATAGGGAGAATAGGGAGAATAGGGAGAGTAGGGAATATAGGGAGAATAGGGAATATAGGGAGAGTAGGGAATATAGGGAGAATAGGGAATATAGGGAGAATAGGGAATATAGGGAGAATAGGGAATATAGGGAGAATAGGGAATATAGGGAGAATAGGGAATATAGGGAGAATAGGGAGAATAGGGAATATAGGGAGAATAGGGAATATAGGGAGAATAGGGAGAATAGGGAGAGTAGGGAGAATAGGGAATATAGGGAGAATAGGGAGAATAGGGAATATAGGGAGAATAGGGAGAATAGGGAGAATAGGGAATATAGAGAGAATAGGGAGAGTAGGGAGAATAGGGAATATAGGGAGAGTAGGGAATATAGGGAGAATAGGGAATATAGGGAGAGTAGGGAATATAGGGAGAATAGGGAATATAGGGAGAATAGGGAATATAGGGAGAATAGGGAATATAGGGAGAGTAGGGAATATAGGGAGAATAGGGAATATAGGGAGAGTAGGGAGAATAGGGAGAATAGGGAGAGTAGGGAGAGTAGGGAGAATAGGGAGAATAGGGAGAGTAGGGAATATAGGGAGAATAGGGAATATAGGGAGATAGGGAGAATAGGGAGAATAGGGAATATAGGGAGAATAGGGAGAATAGGGAAAATAGGGAGAATAGGGAGAGTAGGGAGAATAGGGAGAATAGGGAATATAGGGAGAATAGGGAATATAGGGAGAATAGGGAATATAGGGAGAATAGGGAGAGTAGGGAGAATAGGGAGAATAGGGAATATAGGGAGAATAGGGAATATAGGGAGAATAGGGAGAATAGGGAGAGTAGGGAGAATAGGGAGAATAGGGAATATAGGGAGAATAGGGAGAATAGGGAGAATAGGGAATATAGAGAGAATAGGGAGAATAGGGAGAGTAGGGAGAATAGGGAGAATAGGGAATATAGGGAGAGTAGGGAATATAGGGAGAGTAGGGAATATAGGGAGAATAGGGAATATAGGGAGAATAGGGAATATAGGGAGAATAGGGAATATAGGGAGAATAGGGAATATAGGGAGAATAGGGAGAGTAGGGAGAATAGGGAGAGTAGGGAGAATAGGGAGAATAGGGAGAATAGGGAATATAGGGAGAATAGGGAGAATAGGGAGAAAGGGAGAGTAGGGAGAATAGGGAGAATAGGGAATATAGGGAGAATAGGGAGAATAGGGAGAGTAGGGAATATAGGGAGAATAGGGAATATAGGGAGAGTAGGGAATATAGGGAGAATAGGGAATATAGGGAGAATAGGGAATATAGGGAGAATAGGGAGAATAGGGAATATAGGGAGAATAGGGAATATAGGGAGAATAGGGAATATAGGGAGAATAGGGAGAATAGGGAATATAGGGAGAATAGGGAATATAGGGAGAATAGGGAGAGTAGGGAATATAGGGAGAATAGGGAGAGTAGGGAGAATAGGGAATATAGGGAGAATAGGGAGAGTAGGGAGAATAGGGAATATAGGGAGAATAGGGAGAATAAGGAGAATAGGGAATATAGGGAGAATAGGGAGAAAGGGAGAGTAGGGAGAATAGGGAGAATAGGGAATATAGGGAGAATAGGGAGAATAAGGAGAATAGGGAATATAGGGAGAATAGGGAGAATAAGGAGAATAGGGAATATAGGGAGAATAGGGAGAATAGGGAGAATAGGGAGAATAGGGAATATAGGGAGAATAGGGAGAATAAGGAGAATAGGGAATATAGGGAGAATAGGGAGAAAGGGAGAGTAGGGAGAATAGGGAGAGTAGGGAATATAGGGAGAATAGGGAATATAGGGAGAGTAGGGAATATAGGTAGAATAGGGAGAATAGGGAATATAGGGAGAATAGGGAGAATAGGGAGAATAGGGAATATAGGGAGAATAGGGAATATAGGGAGAGTAGGGAATATAGGGAGAATAGGGAATATAGGGAGAATAGGGAGAATAGGGAATATAGGGAGAATAGGGAGAATAGGGAATATAGGGAGAATAGGGAATATAGGGAGAATAGGGAGAGTAGGGAGAAAGGGAGAGTAGGGAGAATAGGGAGAATAGGGAATATAGGGAGAATAGGGAGAATAGGGAGAAAGGGAGAGTAGGGAGAATAGGGAGAATAGGGAGAATAGGGAATATAGGGAGAATAGGGAGAATAGGGAGAATAGGGAATATAGGGAGAATAGGGAGAAAGGGAGAGTAGGGAGAATAGGGAGAATAGGGAGAGTAGGGAGAGTAGGGAGAATAGGGAGAATAGGGAGAGTAGGGAATATAGGGAGAATAGGGAATATAGGGAGAATAGGGAGAATAGGGAGAATAGGGAATATAGGTAGAATAGGGAGAATAGGGAATATAGGGAGAATAGGGAGAGTAGGGAGAATAGGGAGAATAGGGAATATAGGGAGAATAGGGAATATAGGGAGAATAGGGAATATAGGGAGAATAGGGAGAGTAGGGAGAATAGGGAGAATAGGGAATATAGGGAGAATAGGGAATATAGGGAGAATAGGGAGAATAGGGAGAGTAGGGAGAATAGGGAGAATAGGGAATATAGGGAGAATAGGGAGAATAGGGAGAATAGGGAATATAGAGAGAATAGGGAGAATAGGGAGAGTAGGGAGAATAGGGAGAATAGGGAATATAGGGAGAGTAGGGAATATAGGGAGAGTAGGGAATATAGGGAGAATAGGGAATATAGGGAGAATAGGGAATATAGGGAGAATAGGGAATATAGGGAGAATAGGGATATAGGGAGAATAGGGAGAGTAGGGAGAATAGGGAGAGTAGGGAGAATAGGGAGAATAGGGAGAATAGGGAATATAGGGAGAATAGGGAGAATAGGGAGAAAGGGAGAGTAGGGAGAATAGGGAGAATAGGGAATATAGGGAGAATAGGGAGAATAGGGAGAATAGGGAATATAGGGAGAATAGGGAAAATAGGGAGAGTAGGGAATATAGGGAGAATAGGGAATATAGGGAGAATAGGGAATATAGGGAGAATAGGGAGAATAGGGAATATAGGGAGAATAGGGAATATAGGGAGAATAGGGAATATAGGGAGAATAGGGAGAATAGGGAATATAGGGAGAATAGGGAATATAGGGAGAATAGGGAGAATAGGGAGTATAGGGAGAATAGGGAGAGTAGGGAGAATAGGGAATATAGGGAGAATAGGGAGAGTAGGGAGAATAGGGAATATAGGGAGAATAGGGAGAATAAGGAGAATAGGGAATATAGGGAGAATAGGGAGAAAGGGAGAGTAGGGAGAATAGGGAGAATAGGGAATATAGGGAGAATAGGGAGAATAAGGAGAATAGGGAATATAGGGAGAATAGGGAGAATAAGGAGAATAGGGAATATAGGGAGAATAGGGAGAATAGGGAGAATAGGGAGAATAGGGAATATAGGGAGAATAGGGAGAATAAGGAGAATAGGGAATATAGGGAGAATAGGGAGAAAGGGAGAGTAGGGAGAATAGGGAGAGTAGGGAATATAGGGAGAATAGGGAATATAGGGAGAGTAGGGAATATAGGTAGAATAGGGAGAATAGGGAATATAGGGAGAATAGGGAGAATAGGGAGAATAGGGAATATAGGGAGAATAGGGAATATAGGGAGAGTAGGGAATATAGGGAGAATAGGGAATATAGGGAGAATAGGGAGAATAGGGAATATAGGGAGAATAGGGAGAATAGGGAATATAGGGAGAATAGGGAATATAGGGAGAATAGGGAGAGTAGGGAGAAAGGGAGAGTAGGGAGAATAGGGAGAATGGGGAGAATAGGGAGAATAGGGAATATAGGGAGAATAGGGAGAATAGGGAGAAAGGGAGAGTAGGGAGAATAGGGAGAATAGGGAGAATAGGGAATATAGGGAGAATAGGGAGAATAGGGAGAATAG
>NC_050180.1:332500-350000 GCF_008315115.2 Sander lucioperca | reverse complement strand
ACGTAGGTGTAATGTGTGTGTGCAATGAACGTGCAATGACAGTATTATGTGTGTGTAATGTGTGTGTAAAGTGTGTGTAGTGTGTGTGTTATGTAGGTGCAGTGATAGTATAATGTGTGTAATGTGTGTGTAACGTGTGTGTAACGTGGGTGTAATGTGTGTGTGTGTGTGTGTAATGTGTGTGTAACGTGTGTGTAACGTGGGTGTAATGTGTGTGTGTGTGTGTAACGTAGGTGTAATGTGTGTGTGTGTGTGTAATGTGTGTGTAACGTGTGTGTAACGTGGGTGTAATGTGTGTGTGTGTGTAATGTGTGTGTAACGTGTGTGTAACGTGGGTGTAATGTGTGTGTGTGTGTGTAACGTAGGTGTAATGTGTGTGTGTAATGAACGTGCAATGACAGTATTATGTGTGTGTAATGTGTGTGTAAAGTGTGTGTAGTGTGTGTGTTATGTAGGTGCAGTGACAGTATAATGTGTGTAATGTGTTCGTAACGTGTGTGTTTTTGTCTCCTTTTTGTTGCCTTTTTGTCACATTTTTGTCACCTTTTTGTCACATTTTTGTTGCCTTTTTGTTGCCTTTTTGTTGCCTTTTTGTTACCTTTTTGTTGCCTTTTTGTCGCCTTTTTGTCACGTATTTGTTGCCTTTTTGTCACATTTTTGTCACCTTTTTGTCACATTTTTGTTGCCTTTTTGTCACATTTTTGTCACCTTTTTGTCACATTTTTGTTGCCTTTTTGTTGCCTTTTTGTTGCCTTTTTGTTACCTTTTTGTTGCCTTTTTGTCGCCTTTTTGTCACCTTTTTGTCACATTTTTGTTGCCTTTTTGTTGCCTTTTTGTTGCCTTTTTGTCACCTTTTTGTTGCATTTTTGTCGCCTTTTCGGCACCTTTTTGTCACGTTTGTGTGTAGACTGGTCCTAGCGCTGCGAGGCCGTACCACCACAGGAGGTCTGTGGACTGATCCAGGATCCTGGTCCTAGCGCTGCGAGGCCGTACCACAGGAGGTCTGTGGACTGATTGAGGAACCTGGTTCTAACCACAAACCAAACAGACAAACACAGAGCTGTGCCGCAGCCGACAGGAATGTTCCACTTCAGCTCATAAATAATCCGAGATGAGTCCACTGCAGAGAGCGCACGGATGGAGCCGACTCTAGGGACCGAGGTTTAGCCGCCATCTGGCCCGCTTCAGCCCGGCTCAGACGGCAGCGTGGACGCCGCTGAGGTCACTTCCTGCGGCCTCCGGAGAGACCGGCAGACTGCTGATCTCAGGACGAGTCTGACCCTCCGTCAGTCTGCTGACAGCTGACTCAGGATTACTGTCAGTGTGTGTGTGTGTCCCTGTATGTGTGTGTGTGTGTGTGTGTGTGTGTGTGTGTGTGTGTGTGCACGTGTGCGTGCGTGGGCATTTTGTTGTCAGGAGTTTGAAAGTCCACTAAAGCAAAAAGAAGGTGCAAAAGGTTGTTCATTTTCATTGAGTCTGTTTCTTTATTTCCACTGACAGCTGACTCAGGTTACTGAATACCACACCCACCAGACTCCATGTAAATAATCATTACTTTTAGCGTGTATAGAGCCAGCATATTTCCACCAGACTCCATGTAAAAAATCAGTACTTTTAGCGTGTATAGAGCCAGCATATTTCCACCAGACTCCATGTAAAAAATCAGTACTTTTAGCGTGTATAGAGCCAGCATATTTCCACCAGACTCCATGTAAATAATCAGGACGTTTTCCATCAGCGTTTATCGCATAAGCCGTACATCGATCAAGAGAAAATCCGATGAGACCGAACGTATTTCCTTTGAGTCGATATTCATGAAATTCAATCGAATTTTACTGTTTCCATAAGGCATTTTTCATTCGATATATCACTTAATTCGGATAGAAACGTGTGGATGGAAACATAGCTATAGTTACCCTTAAACATGGCCGGGTAGAGAGGTGGAGCAGCTCTCCCCTCCAGCAGCGAGGGGGTCGGGCCGGTCCCTTCATCCCATAACGAGGTGCTCCATCTGGGCTAACTGCTGGCGTTTTGGCAGCCGAGCGGAGCAGCTGCCACCTGCGCCTGCTGCTAAACGCCGAACACGCAGACATCTGCGCTCCGACACACACGCGGACCTGAACGCTGACAACCTGCTGCCCTGCAGCGAGGACGCCGCTCCACCTGCAGAAACACGAGCAACAGATCCACCGGACAAACACGGATTAAACCAGCCGAAATAACACACAATGCTGATCATGTGCCTTTAATGTGTGTGTAATGTGTGTGTATTGTAGGTGCAGTAACAGTATAACGTGTGTGTAATGTGTGTGTAGTGTGTGTGTTTGTGCGTGTGTGTTTGTCCCTGAACGCCTCTCAGACAACCTGCCTCTCAGTCAGCGCTCCGACACACAGACACACTCACACGGCCCTGAACGCCTCTCAGACTCTGCTCCACCTGCAGAAAGACAATCAACAGATCCACGAGACAAACACGGGAGGAGTTATACCCAAGGGGGTAAGCTTCGCTTCAGAGCTCGAATCTCCTATGGCGCCATTATAATGCTACAAAGCGATCACCCGATGTTAGCATCCCATTGACTGCCATTCATTTTGATGCTACCAAGCCATCACCTCCCGTTAGCATCCCATTGACTACCATTCATTCTGACGTCACTTTGCCAGAGAATAACTTTACATCTGAAGAGTTTAAAGACTCTATTTGTCCATTGTTTATTTCTAAAGAAACACGACAATGTATAAAAGGCTCCATTACCTTGTAGCTCACGTTATGGCTCCGTAGCAGACGTTTTTATAAAAATAGGCTAACGATTGGGTCATAACCACGAGACTTACTGTCTCATAGTAGAGGAATTACCGTATAGTACAGGAGAAGCTCTCAGGCAGTTTGGACTTCCATTAGCTGTTTAAGTTTAATTACTAATGTTAACTATCATTTTAGTGATCAATAATTAGCCTGTGTCTATGTTATCTCCTTACATATACCTACGCTCTCCGTCTCTGCTAGATTGGGAATGATTGAGATTTCTCTTGGCACAGCTACCAGAAGACTTCCAACTTTCAGACAGGTTGCTCACGTCACATCTACGTCTTCAAGCTCAGTTGGAGGCTGCTCAGTAACGCTCAGCCATCACCGGGAAAGTGCTTCTAAAGGCCTTCATTGGTCTCCGTCCAGAGCAACGGGATCTGTTGGTCCATTCTTATATACAGTCTATGGTTATACCAGCCGATGCTGATCATGTTGCTGTGTATGACTGAGGAGTTATGTGTGTGTTTTTCATGTTTCTGTCTTTGTGAAGCACGTTGGTGCAGAACTTCTACAAATGAAATTTGAAGTGCTTGATTTCTCTTCCTAAAATGCCGGTTTCTGCTGTCCTTCTCGTGTGCATGCAGTATATCTGCACATAGATGTGGTGGAAATAATAATAACTGGGTTATGGTTTGAACAGTTAGAATCTCAGCAGTGACATATTGATTCCCACACTAAGGACATGATTCATTCATCAGTTTAGCCGTCGGTGGCGACATATTGCTGAACCCCCCCGGCCCGCTCAGTGCACAGATGGTTGGAGACGCTGTCAGTAATTTAGGACAGGCAGAAATCTGCTGAGTCACTGCAGAGACACACTCAGTCAGGGTCTGAAACTAGTTAGAGTAGAGGAGCTCAGGACCTGGACCCTGAACGCATCTCAGGATCACACACACACAGAGACACACATACACACACAGAGACACACACACACACACACACATACACACACAGAGAGACACACACACACACACAGAGACACACACACACACACACACATACACACACACACACATACACACACACACACACACACACACAGAGACACACAGACACACACACACACACACACACACACACACACACACACACACACACACACACACACACACACACAGAGACACACAGACACACACACACACACACACACACACACACATACACACAGAGACACACACACACACACACACACAGAGACACACACACACACACACACACACACACACACACACACACACATACACACAGACACACACACACACACACACACACACACACACACACACACACATACACACAGAGACACACACACACACACACATACACACAGACACACACACACACACACACACACACACACACACACACACACACACAGAGACACACACACACACACACACACACACACACACACACACACACACACAGACAGACACACACACACACACACACACACAGACACACACACACTAGATGAATGTGTTCTGAGTGAAAAGGTTTCTAGTTAATTAGTGAAAGATTGTTTCATGATTATTAAAATAATGTTTATTCAACATTAAACACACGGCAAGAGGCTTCACGTCACTGTGGCTTTCTGGGTAATTAGGCGTTTTCTCCCCTGGTTGTTGGGTGTCCTCGGTAACTATGGAGACGGAGTCACGTGAGCCTGTAAGTGGGCCACGAGGCGACAAACAAACACACACACACTTCCTTTTATTATTTACTTCACACGTCTCGTGTCTTTCTCAACGGGGCTTTTTCCTACATTTGAACATTTTTTTCAGATTTTTTCCCGTACATTTTTCCCGTACATTTTTCCCGTACATTTTTTCCCGTACATTTTTCCCGTACATTTTTTCCCGTACATTTTTTCCCGTACATTTCCCAACAGAGAAAGAGTATGAGCACGCCAGCCTGGTCTCACAGAATTACGTGAAATGATCACGAACTGTTAACAGTGCATTACGTGGTGGTGGAACGGAATGGGTGAAAAGTCCGTGTGGCCACGGAAAACCATGCCAATGTAAAGTCAATGAGAAGATGACGTAGCATTAGGAGGGACTACGGTAGAGAGTAGTATGAAAGGAGGTTGGTTGGGGGGGTCGCATGTCAAGTTTCCTGAATTCGCTTTCTTCTTTTCCGTCCCGTTCTTCTCACGTTACAGAACCGTAAGCCCACCCATGACCTTTTCCTTAACTTAAGGGGCCGTGTTTATTTAACAGAATTCTGTGAGATCAGGTTGACAACACACTGTGATGTGGAGCAGGGAATAATGGACCCAAATGCAGGGAGAGGCAGGGAGGCAGGAGAAGGTTGCACACGACGATTTATTTACAGAAAAAACCCGAGCTAATACAAAAAGAAATCCAAAAATGCAAAACAAACGGCACGAGGGGTACAAACTAGGGATGTCCTGATCAGGTTTTTTTGCCCTCGAGTCCGAGTCCGAGTCATTTGGGTTTGAGTATCTACCGATACCGAGTCCCGATCCAATACTTCTATAATATATAAAAAAGAATAAAGAAGAGCGAAAAAACAGATCCAGGATGTTCCTTATTTTTTATTTAATTCACCTTATTTTAACATTCAACAACTCTGTTACATATCTCACAGTTTGCTATGGCAATGTTGTTGTCATCAACTTTATAATCCCTCCAGACCGCAGACATACTCGCGCTTTCCGCTTCAAGCTGCTTCCGTGTTCTACTTTGCCGGCATTTAACCAATAGCGTCTCTGCAACAAAGTGATGTCATGCCGCACGCGTTTCTGTTTCTGTGTGGAGTCAAAAGGGTCTAACTCTGGGCCACCGCATAACTATAGATGTGTTCAAAAAATAATGAGAATATATATACATATATATCCGAGTCCTGATCGGGAGGTAACGTCCGATTCCGATCGAGTCTGAAACCACGTGATCGGATCTGGACAAACTGAGGCAGGCAGAATGAAAGTCAAACAAAAGAACAGGATATCAAAAAGCGGGAACACAGAGAGCGCAGGGAAGATACAGACACACAGACTGAACACACTAACAGACACAAACGGATACAAAACGATCCAACGAGAGACAAAGGAAACAAAAGGGCTAAGTACACTGGGTAAGGAGGTAACGAGGGGAAGGTCTATATCAGAGCTACGACAAAACAACGCTGAAAAAAGTGACAAATATTGGAAAAATCAACAAAAACATATTTTTTTTAAACGCGGAAAAAAACATCGCCAAAAGTGACAAAAACATAATTAAAAAAATGCCAAATAAATGACAAAAAAAATGGAAAAAAGTGACAAAAATGTCGAGAAAAGTGTAGAAAAATAACAACAAAATGTTGACATTTCAACCCAGAAAAAGTTCTAGAATGTTTACACGTAGCCGTGTAAAACCAAGGGGGTTAGGGAGCCTCCACACCGCCATCACCTCCCATTAGCATCCCATTGACTGCCATTCATTTTGATGTCACTTTGACAGAGAATAACTTTACATCTGAAGAGTTTAAAGACTCTATTTGTCCATTGTTTATTTCTAAAGAAACACGACAATGTATAAAAGGCTCCATTACCTTGTAGCTCACGTTATGGCTCCGTAGCAGACGTTTTTATAAAAATAGGCTAACGATTGGGTCATAACCACGAGACTTACTGTCTCATAGTAGAGGAATTACCGTATAGTACAGGAGAAGCTCTCAGGCAGTTTGGACTTCCATTAGCTGTTTAAGTTTAATTACTAATGTTAACTATCATTTTAGTGATCAATAATTAGCCTGTGTCTATGTTATCTCCTTACATATACCTACGCTCTCCGTCTCTGCTAGATTGGGAATGATTGAGATTTCTCTTGGCACAGCTACCAGAAGACTTCCAACTTTCAGACAGGTTGCTCACGTCACATCTACGTCTTCAAGCTCAGTTGGAGGCTGCTCAGTAACGCTCAGCCATCACCGGGAAAGTGCTTCTAATATAGGGTGACCAGACATCCCGATTTGACCGGGACAGTCCTGATTTTTAATTGCTTGTCCCAAGTCCCGACAAAACCTTGTCGGGACGCTAAAATGTCCCAGTTTACACCAGGAAGGGTGTCAGCCGATTTTTCCGGGGCTTCAGCCACGAATTTTTTGAGTGTAGCCTTGTATGTAACTTTGTCCAGTTTATTTTTCCGAGGCGAATAGAACAGGCAGCTACGTGCGGGGTCCCACCACGCTGTATTTGTTGCTATCACCTAGGAACCGTTTCTACGCGAGGAAAGCTGTGAAAGGTGTTTTCGGAGGAATCATACTCAACATAAATCTCACACTAAACTGAAAAAGGCTGTTGCTGCAATTCAGTTAATTTTACAGGAAAAACACTGTTAGATGAGGAGCCTACGATCCAAATAATGAAGTTACTGTCTGTGTCTATGTCTGACCTGGGCTGGCACATGTTCACGTTAACATGTGTAATGGCAAAAATTACCTTTAAACATGATTAATCTTTTGATTTTTCTCATTCGTGGAATACACTTTCCCACACTAGGCTGCTGTGCTTTTTTTTTAAATTATGTTACTCCTACATTCTTGCAAGTTTATAATAAAATACAAAAACTTGGTTTAGTCTTTGACTGTCTTTATTTTGTTTCACTGTCCTATTTTCCAAAACCTACACCTGTTGCAAACAAGAAAAGTTTACACCACACATGCATGTGCGTGCACGAGCACTACAGTCACGCGCAAAGTGTCCCAGTTTTAGAAATCTGGTCACCCTAATCTAATGGCCTTAACTGGTCTTGGTCCAGAGCAACGGGATCTGTTGGTCCACTTCTCTAACTGTCTATGTGTAACACAGGATTTGGCCCGCAGGCCTCGACACATGTTCTAAGCTAACAGCTAACAGCTCCCGTTATCTCAGCTAATTTGGGTTTCATAAATCTCCTGTTTGTGTGCAGATGATCCATCAGACTAAATATGTATAATTCTAGAGTTATATGTGGATTCCCGTCCCCGTCTCCTGCTGGTTTGTAGGTTACCACTCGCCTCTCCGACACCTTTCTTCTCTCAAACAGGGAATTCACTTTCCCACATCTTCTTTTCACAACTCTTTGAAAACGGCGTCTCATTAGCACGCCAACGAGCCGGCCGGTTTGTAAAACCGTTTGAAATGCAAAAACACATCCAGTTTCTCCATTTCATCACAGAGCTTTTTCATGTTTAATAAATTACAGCAGCCGTCCTCCAGGACTTAGTTATTCATTAAGAGAATAGAGTCATTTAGAGACTTAATCCCAACCTGTGGGATTACTCTCTGTCTGCTAATATTGTAATAGATTACATGTTCCATTCATTCACACACAACAGTCAGATTATTAATGTTCTTCTAACAACAAAGGTGGACAACAGGATGTGGACAGCTGCTGTCATACAACCCAGTCTCACCGCAGTTCGTGTAATTGTCACGTTATTTTTAATCTATTGATTTGTGTTCACAGGGACGTTTTTCTAGTTTTTTACGTGGTGGCCAGCACGAAAATGTAATGTATTTCAATGGGAAGCATATTTCGTGATCACAGCACGAATACGGTAGGGAGTAGTATGAAAAGCCGAAAATCCGCGTAGGGAGGTTGGTCGGGGGGGGTGGATGGGTCAAACCAACCCAGTCTCATGCCAGTTCGTAAATACTCACGTTATTTTTATTTATTGATACGTGTACAGGTCACGATTTTCTCGTTTATTTCGTGTACAGGTGACGATTTTTGACCGTTAACCATTTCACGAACTGCCACGGGGAAATTAAACGCCACACGCCCGCGACAACAACAGGACGGACCGCCACACGGGGATGCGATCCGTGGTCTCTGTGGCACGCAAAACAACGGGGACATGAAACGCCACAACAACGGGACGGTTGAGAAGAGACGGAGAGCGTAGGTATATGTAAGGAGATAACATAGACACAGGCTAATTATTGATCACTAAAATGATAGTTAACATTAGTAATTAAACTTAAACAGCTAATGGAAGTCCAAACTGCCTGAGAGCTTCTCCTGTACTATACGGTAATTCCTCTACTATGAGACAGTAAGTCTCGTGGTTATGACCCAATCGTTAGCCTATTTTTATAAAAACGTCTGCTACGGAGCCATAACGTGAGCTACAAGGTAATGGAGCCTTTTATACATTGTCGTGTTTCTTTAGAAATCAACAATGGACAAATAGAGTCTTTAAACTCTTCAGATGTAAAGTTATTCTCTGTCAAAGTGACGTCAGAATGAATGGCAGTCAATGGGATGCTAACGGGAGGTGATGGCTTGGTAGCATCAAAATGGCGCCATAGGAGGTAGCGTTGTGGAGGCTCCCTAACCCCCTTGGTTTTACACGGCTACGTGTAAACATCCTAGAACTTTTTCTGGGTCAAAATGTCAACATTTCGTTGTTCTTTTTCTACACTTTTCTCAACGTTTTTGTCACTTTTTTCCAATTTTTTTGTCATTTATTTGGCATTTTTTTTATTATGTTTTTGTCACTTTTGGCGATGTTTTTGATGTTTTTTTCCGCGTTTAAAAAAAGTTAGGAAGAAATGAACGCAGAAAGGAACTGCAACATGCCGGACCCGATCCCCGGCCTCCTGGGTGAAAGTCCTGTGTTGTTGTAACCAACCTCCCTATGCAGATATTCTGCTTTTCGTACTACTCCCTACAGCTGTCATGATGTGATCACGAAATATGCTTCCCATTGAAATACATTAAATTAAAATCCGTGCTCACTACACGAAAAAAACGACATATTCGTGTCCTGTTCACGAATCAATAGATTCAATAACGTGACCAATTCACGAACTGCCGTGAGACTGGGCTGGTCAAACAACACAGGACTTTCACCCGGGAGAGCGGGGAAAGCGTCCCGCCTGTGGCATTTTGTTTCCCCGTTGTTTTCCTAATCTCAAC
The DNA here is from genome assembly GCF_008315115.2 of Sander lucioperca. Lineage (NCBI taxonomy): Eukaryota > Metazoa > Chordata > Actinopteri > Perciformes > Percidae > Sander > Sander lucioperca. The sequence continues at coordinate 340,280 of NC_050180.1, read as the reverse complement.
CGTCCCGTTATAGTCGCGCATTGCGCGTCCCCCGCGGCCGCCTCCCGGCGTGTGAGGCGTCCTTTCCCTGTTGTTTCTTTCATAAACCCAACCTCTGAATAGATGGTTCCCATTTCGTGCTGGCCACCACGAAAAAAACGTGAAAAACGTCCCCATGAACACGAATCAATAGATTCAAAATAACGTGACAATTACACGAACTTCCATGAGACTGGGTTGTGTCATAGTAACCTTGTTACTGAACGCGTTTCTCTTCTTATAGCCACGGAGCAGCACCAAACCGTTACCAAACCATTACCAAACCGTTACCACAGGGCCGAGCTCCTAGGGCTCCAGAAGAAACTACAACAGGAACAAAATTCAGTTCAATTAAATTGTATTTATAGTATCAACTCATAACAGGAGTTATCCCGACACACGTTCCAGATAGAGTCGGTCTAGACCAGGGGTTTTCAAACTTTTTGTGTGTGTGGACCACTATTTGTAATAAAAAATGTTCACGGACCACCTCATAATACACATAATAAAATATGTCTCCACACAGTCCTACCTGAATTAATCCACACCTCTTAATAAGCCTACTAGCACTAAAACTATAACTGGTCATCGCATCAGTACAACAGGCTCGTTAAAAGAAAAGTTTAAAGAAAAGAAAGTTTACTGCACACAACAGCTGCCACATATTCATAAGAACACTTGGATATAGTCAAAATTTCAAAACCTTTGGCGAATTTAGGGGATTATTTTATAATAATAAGAGTTTTACAAGTCCTCAAAAAGTAGGCTATGTGAAATTATCCACTTAACAGCACATCCGCAAAACATTTCAGAAACGTGAGATCAAGAAACTAACTGGAAATTAAAATAATAGTAGGCCTTATTCATTAGGGCCTGAGCGCCATTGGTGGATCTAGAAAATTTGACATGAGGTGGCAAAGGGGTAGCGAGAGATCTTGGCATGGGAACCCCCATATGTAAACACACTGCTATGCCCTGAACTACTACAACTATTATTTCTAGTCATAGTTCCATTATCTTTGTTGTTACTAAAATTGCCACCATTCATCTTTGTTGTTACTAAAATTGCCACCATTCATCATACCAACTGGTATAACTATTATGAATCTTAATTCTCTATATCTGTATATCTGTATTCGTCTCTGTGTCCCACCTGGCAGCAGCAGATGGCTGCCCACCAAGAGCCTGGGTCTGTCTGTCTTTTTGAACTCTTTGCATGGCCCAAACCACAGTTTGACGCGATGGATTGTTTTTACCCATCCGGGCAGATGCTCTGTCAGCATCAGACTCGTGAATGTTGTGCTGTACCACTCTATAGATTACTGCAAGGTGATGTATGTATGTAAAGCTGTTCTCGCCTCGAAAAAGAACCAAGTGCGGTTGTTTTTCAGGTGCTTAGACGGACTAGAAGTTGTTTGTGTTGTTACAAAAACCAGATCCAGCTGTGTTCAAGATAATCTTGAAGCTCTGTGACTGGGAGTTGAACCCGGATGGGCGTTTTCGGGTAAGCGCTTTTTAGACTGCATGACCCAGTTCCCCTGCACTAACAATCAATATTAGTCATAATTCTGACTCAACTAGGTCATAGATAAGGTTAAGAAAGATACAGAAAGATAAGAAAGATACTTGTATTTCTCAATCTGATACATTTGACCTTTTTTTGTGTTTGACTCATGCACGATTTTTGTCTACCACAGCTTTTTTATTTAATTTAAATGCAAGTAAAACTGTAGGAGGTAAGAGATGAACAGACATACAGCAGTAATTACTATTACCTTCCACATGTCATGTTGTCCATATTATTATAATGCAGCAATTTAATAATTAGCACTTAAATCACATGCTGTTTGATTAGATGCATTTCTGTTTAAAATTAAGCCGTATTAATTAATTGTATTAATAGCCTATAAAAATAGTAGGATCCTAATATTGATTTCTATTGATGAAAAGTAGCTAAGTACATTCACTTAAGTATTGTATTATATACTTAAGTACAATTTTGAGGGATAGGCTACTTGTACCATTTCATGCCACTTAATACTTCCACTCCACATCAGAGGATGATATAAACTTTATTCTCTACAACCATATATTTGATCATTATTACTACAGATTGCTTTACATAGAAAATATATCTTTAGATTATGAAATATGATACACTGTCATGGAGTTCTACCCCAAAGTCAATGAAATGTTTTAAAAAGTTTATAAATTAGATGAGCCTTGGCCAGATATGGCACTGAAATATTGCTTAAATGTTATTGCATCAGTTACAGGTTAAATTATATATAATGATATAACACTATTGAAAATGGCCCTTCTGCATAATTACATAATTAATAATTATTACATAATACATAATTAGTACTTTTGATAAGTACATTTTCCTGATAAAAGTTTTGTATTTTTAATTTAGTTCATTTTTAATTCAGAAATATAATGAGTATTTATATTGATGATGTTAATGGCAGCTGTAGCTTGCTTCCTGAGCTGTATCGGCCTGTACAAGCTACAGCTGCCATTAACATCTGTTGTTGAAGAGTTTAAGGTGGCCAACGCCCGGCAGGTAATAATGCTTCACGACAGTAGTGACCAATTGGTCCACCAAGCAGATATCACCATCTGCACAGGACGGAAATGGTCAGCAAGCAGGGCTGTGGCAGACGCAGAGGCAGATCAGACTGTGGTAGTACTGGGCAGCTTCCAGGTATGAATGTGGTCAGATCAGACTGTGGTAGTACTGGGCAGCTTCCAGGTATGAATGTGGTCAGATCAGACTGTGGGTATGGGCAGCTTCCAGGTATGAATGTGGTCAGATCAGACTGTGGTAGTACTGGGCAGCTTCCAGGTATGAATGTGATCAGATCAGACTGTGGTAGTACTGGGCAGCTTCCAGGTATGAATGTGATCAGATCAGACTATGGTTGTACTGGGCAGCTTCCAGATGTTTGAATGTGTGACTGTGTGAATGTGACAGGTCGTCGTTGCAAATGAGAAATTGTTCTCAATTGACTGACCTGGATAAATAAAGGTAAAAAAAAAAGGTTACACCACAAAGACATCATGGGGACGGTCAACCAAGGCAGGCTGGGCCTAGGAGTCATAACCAGAGCTAGGTGGAGGGACGCTAATGCCAAAGGTCGCCACAGCCTAGTCCAGGAAGAGCTCCGTATGGTGGAGGAGGAGGAAAGGCAAGAGAGGGCAGCAGCCATGAAAAACCAGGGGAGGTGGACATGTTGGGGCGGTGTCCAAGGAAGACCATTGGGGTGGAGGGATATGTGGGGCATGGAGCTCCTGTGCTCCACATATATGTCCTACCAACACCAGTGAACCTCCATCGTTGGGGGCTGGCTGAGAGCCATTCTTGACAGAGAGAGATCTTGACATCTGCTACTGACTGGGACATGAGAGTTGACCTCAGGACCTCAAGTTTCCAGAGGAGATCACTACCTCCACTCTCAGACCAGACATAGTTCTGTGGTCCAGAGCAACAAAACAAGTGGTGCTGCTTGAACTGACTGTGCCATGGGAGGAGAGGATAGAAGAGGCCCATGAGAGAAAGCTTGGGAAGTACCAACCACTCACCCAACAGTGCCAACAGGTGGGAATGTGGGCATGGAACTTGCCAGTGGAAGTAGGCTGCCGAGGATTTCCTGGTCACTTTGGAGCGCCATGTCCAGACTTGGAATAAGAGGTCCCAGCAGGAGACGGCTCGTGGCGAATATCACAAGACGAGCAGAGACAGCATTGAGATGGCTGTGGCTGAAGGGCTGCGAGCGATGGAACAACCCACCGGGTAGGGAGGGAACATAGAAGAGCACTGGCTGTGGAGCCCAAGGGGCCGAGGGGGCTGCCCCAGGATGCTGGGGCTAGCTGTCAAGCCCTCTGGAGTTGTTGTGGGTTAATTGACGAAACACTGTTGAAGGAGGGTACCCACCTGATGACCTGAAGAAAGCACCTTGGGCCCACACCACAAAGCTCAGTGGGTTGGACTTGTAAAACACGAGTGTTGGCCATCACCTCAAATAGGCGGCTGGGACTTCACCCAACCATTGAGGTGAGAGCGATGATCCCATCGTATTTCAGACATTGATGTAGCCTGGGACGTAGCAGTACCACGTAAAAATACTCTGTTACAAGTAAAAGTCATGCATTCAAAATATTACTCAAGAAAAAATACAAAAGTATTAGCAATACAATTGTTTTGTTAGAAATAAGCTGTTAAAAGTAAGAAGTTAATTTGCCTCTAGTCTTAATGAGTTCTCTATTTACGATGCTGTCACTTTAAGACTCTCAGCTGGTAACCGCTATCGTTGGTATGTATTCATTCACTGTTTTCAAATAATTACATAGGTTCATAGATCATTAGTTTGATGTCAGTGTTATTTTGTGTTAAGTTTATATTAGAACTGTCTGTGATCGCTGGCGTTGGTGCTGTGACTAACGTTGCATGGTTGCTAGGCAACTATAAGTCATAGGACAGGCTACACTCATATGAATGAGTATGAATGAACGTAATATTGTTTACATGTAAAAATGTCTTTGTACAGCATAATCACACTCACTATCAGTTTAATAGTCATGAATTATATGGTGTAACGGTAGAAAGGAAATATTTGAATTGATGGAATTACATTCTGAACATTAGGCTATATTGTATGTTAAAAGCTAGCATAGAATTGATTAGTCTGTCTTTATATGTTCCAGTTTCACACTTTCCTTGCAACGTCATTAACCTGTGGACGTGGGAACGACTGTCTTCAGAGTCTTGATGTTAGGAGAGAGTTTAGCTGGCTGTCAGTGTATAGAGAGCAATAGTGAAGACGGCACAACAATATACTTAGAGTACAAAAAGTAAAAGTACTCATTATGCAGAATGTCCCATTTTAGAACAATGTCTATTTATATTATTGGATTATAATTAGTGGAAGCATTAATGTGTACATCATTTTAATGTAGGCCATATGCTATGCGTGTGATGGGATCATGACAACATTCTTTGCCTCTGGCCCTATACACATTTAACAAAAACACAGTAGGCCTACTCCTGGTTAAACATAAAAAAGTTGTTTAATGGAATTTCCTGGTAAAATGAAGGTTAAAAAACTATTATTTTATATTTTATTTTGCTTTTCCACGGACCACCTGCAGTCCGCGGACCACAGTTTGGGAATGACTGGTCTAGACCACGCTATAATTTACAGAGACCCAACAATTCTAGTAATTCCCCCAAGAGCATTTAGTGCAAAAGCAACAAAAATGACAAAAAAAGTAGAAAAAAACAAAACACAGCTCAACATTTTCAGCGTTTTGGTTGATGTATTTGTTGATGTTGCTTTTTCAGCGCCTTTTTCAGCATTTTTTTTACGTTTTTCAGCGTCTTTTTCAGAATTTGTTTTCATTTTACAGCATCTTTGTCAGTGTCTTTTTCAACGTTTTTGTTCCAGTGTTTTTCTGTCAGCGCTGATGTTGGACGTGTGTTTAGTGTTTGTGGGTGTCTGGTGTCATTCAGCAGCACTTTGGGTGTGTTTGTTTGTGTTTATTGTGAACGCAGCTCAGCAGGGAGTCCTAATGGCCCGGCGTCATTGCAGACCATAAATCAGCTCTGGACATGACTAATGTTCTCCTCCGAGGATCACGCTCACTTCCTAAAAACCCAAATCCCAGCGCTCTGATGGCTCTGATGGACTCTGATATCTCTGCTGCTTCCTTCACTTCCTGCTAGAGGGTGACACGGGAATCAATTGTCGTTCCCATCCCTTCCCAAGCCCATGAAAATACTCCCGTCATCTCTTGATCACGTGACTGCCTCCCTAAAAACTCCTGTCCTGCAAAATCCACGTTACTTAGGCCTGCATACCTGTAGACCTTGGTAACATGCATTACCTGCAGGCCTAGGTAACATGCATTACCTGCAGGTCTAGGTAACATGCATTACCTACAGGTCTAGGTAACATACATTACCTACAGGCCTAGGTAACATGCATTACCTGCAGGTCTAGGTAACATGCATTACCTGCAGGCCTAGGTAACATGCATTACCTGCAGGCCTAGGTAACATGCATTACCTGTAGGTCTAGGTAACATGCATTACCTGCAGGCCTAGGTAACATGCATTACTTACAGGTCTAGGTAACATGCATTACCTGCAGGTCTAGGTAACATGCATTACCTGCAGGCCTAGGTAACATGCATTACTAACAGGTCTAGGTAACATGCATTACCTACAGGCCAAGGTAACATGCATTACCTGCAGGTCTAGGTAACATGCATTACCTACAGGCCTAGGTAACATGTATTACCTACAGGCCTAGGTAACATGCATGACCTACAGGCCTAGGTAACATGTATTACCTACATGTCTAGGTAACATACATTACCTGTAGGTCTAGGTAACATGCATTACCTGCAGGCCAAGGTAACATGCATTACCTGCAGGTCTAGGTAACATGCATTACCTACAGGCCTAGGTAACATACATTACCTACAGGCCTAGGTAACATGCATGACCTACAGGCCTAGGTAACATGTATTACCTACATGTCTAGGTAACATACATTACCTGTAGGTCTAGGTAACATGCATTACCTGTAGGTCTAGGTAACATGCATTACCTACAGGTCTAGGTAACATGCATTATCTACAGGCCTAGGTAACATACATTACCTGTAGGTCTAGGTAACATGCATTACCTGTAGGTCTAGGTAACATGCATTACCTACAGGTCTAGGTAACATGCATTATCTACAGGCCTAGGTAACATGCATTACCTGTAGGTCTAGGTAACTTGCATTACCTACAGGCCTAGGTAACATGCATTACCTGTAGGTCTAGGTAACATGCATTACCTACAGGTCTAGGTAATATACATTACCTACAGGCCTAGGTAACATGCATTACCTGTAGGTCTAGGTAACATGCATTATCTGCAGGCCTAGGTAACATACATTACCTACAGGTCTAGGTAACATGCATTACCTGCAGGTCTAGGTAACATGCATTACCTACAGGCCTAGGTAACATGCATTACCTGTAGGTCTAGGTAACATGCATTACCTGCAGGTCTAGGTAACATGTATTACCCGTAGGTCTAGGTAACATGCATTACCTACAGGTCTAGGTAACATACATTACCTACAGGTCTAGGTAACATGCATTACCTGCAGGCCTAGCCCATTTCACTACGTAATTGCGGAGAGATCTTCTCACACTCAAAAAACACATTTATTGCCTCCCGGCATATGGGGCGTCCTTTTCGGCCGTCTCCCGGTAAAAAAACCCGAGAAAAACGTGCCCGTGAACACGTAAAAATAACGTGACATTTACACTTAAAAAACAAGAAAAACGTGCCCGTGAACACGTGAAAATAACGTGACATTTACATTTAAAAAACGAGAAAAACGTGCCTGTGAACACGTAAAAATAGATTAAAAATAATGTGACATTTACACGTAAAAAACAAGAAAAACGTACCCGTGAACACGTAAAAATAACGTGACATTTACACGGAAAAAACGAGAAAAACGTGCCTGTGAACACTTAAAAATAACGTGACATTTACACGTAAAAAACTAGAAAAACGTGCCCGTGAACACGTAAAAATAACGTGACATTTACACTTAAAAAACGTGCCTGTGAACACATAAAAATAGATTAACAATAACGTGACATTTACACGTAAAAAACGTGCCCATGAACACGTAAAAATAACGTGCATTTACACGTAAAAAACGTGCCCGTGAACACGTAAAAATAACGTGAC
>NC_050180.1:320000-325000 GCF_008315115.2 Sander lucioperca | reverse complement strand
CATTAGGATGGACTTGAAGCGCTCACAGAGATTAGCATAATTGCTGCCTAACAAACGGTGACATGATGCTAATTAGCATTAGCATGTCGTCGTGAATAATTGGAATCAACTTTTTTTTTTGGCTTTCATCACAGAAACACAGGAAGTGCCCGAAAACATCAGAAGGCCACGTCACATCTGTCCAGCGTGTTCAGGGTCAGTTCACGTTAACGTTGTGTCTGCTAGAGCAGAGGGCGTTGAGAAGGAGCCTGTTTGGAGCGGCCCGACTGCTTGGCCTGTGCTAGTTAGTTAGTTACAGTTTTTCTCATTTGCTAAGACACACTAAATGAAACTGGGATCCGCTTTGTCTTCATCATCACATTATTAGCACAGCAGAAGTCTTCTCTTGCAAATGTTTTAACACTTTTTCATTTGTTACACACATTTTTCACACCCTTTGTCAAAACAGTTACCACAGATCTCATTGAAAGACCCCGAACTCTATTGGATTCACTGTGGTGAAAAAAAGGAAAACATCTATTCACAGCTGATAGAAAGTACTTGCATAATTAGAAAACTCTATGCACCTGTGTGAAACTCATTTGCACAACTCTTCAATCAGCAATCAGTCCTCATCCATCTATAAAAGATGCCACCTCTGTGTTGCTATTTGCAAGCATGGATCAAAGAGGCCATAGAGTAAGAGGCCATGACAGAGGGGCCAGAGGAAGAGGAGCCCGTATGCGTGGGGAGGCATGGCAGAGGGGCCAGAGGAAGAGGACCCGTATGTGGTGGAGGCCATGGCAGAGGGGCCAGAGGAAGAGGAGCAGAGGGGCCAGGAAGAGCCCGTATGCGTGGAGGCCATGGCAGGGGCCAGAGGAAGAGGAGCCCGTATGCGTGGTGGAGCCTGGCAGCAGGGAGGGCCGTATGCGTGGGGAGGAGCTGCAGCAGCAAGAGGACAAAATCGAGCTCAAGTTTCAAATGAAATTCGGGCAACAATTATTGACCATGTCATCAATCATGGCTGGTCCTTTAGAGAGGCGGGACAAAGGGTCCAGCCCATTCTGACTCGGAGCACTGTGGCATCTATTGTCAGGCTTTTTCGGAATGAGAACAGGTAATTCACAGTGTTACTGTAATGTGTACCACTGTGTATTTCAGCTTTACTGTATTGCCCTGTTAGCAGATCAAACTGTGTCTACAGTAATGCAGATGTTTTATCAATCCCATTTATGTGACTGTCATACAGTAATGTCAATTTTGACATGCTTTTTGCTTTTACTTTATAGGATCCACACATTACCACACACTGGTGGCAGAGGAAAGATATTTAGTATTGAACAGGAGTCTGCCATTGTAGATATGGTAGATATGGTAGTGGCAAACAATGCAATCAGACTGTGTGAAATCCAGGCAGCAGTAATTGCAGATCAGGGAGCATTTAGAAATATAAACAGTGTGAGTTTGGCAACTATAGATCGAGTCCTTAAACGCCACCATGTCAGCATGAAGCAGCTGTACCGAGGTCCATTTCAAAGAAACTCTGACATCGTAAAGGAGGCACGATTCCAGGATGTGCAGGTACAGATTTTGTTATTGTAATACCTTGTTTACCATAGTTACATGCGACTGGAATACTGTAATTTGCTTTATGAATTTGTTCTTTTTCTTAGAGAATAATGGAGCTTGAAGCTGAGGGGGCACATCACAAATTCATTTTTGTGGATGAAGCCGGCTTCAACCTCTGTAAAGTGAGGAGACGCGGGAGGAACGTCATTGGGCAGAGGGCCGCTGTCACAGTGCCAGGTCAGAGGGGTGCCAATATCACCATGTGTGCTGCCATCTCCAATGATGGGGTCCTTTGCCACATACCAACCATTGGCCCATACAATACAGAACGCCTCATCACATTTCTTGATTCATTGAAAGAAATACTGATTCCACCCGAAGAGAGAGGGCTGTTGAGGCCTGGCATGACTCTGTATGTCATAATTTGGGACAATGTGGCTTTCCATCACTCTCGCCTTGTGAACGAATGGTTTGCAGCACAGCCTCGTATCATGATGCACTTCCTTCCTGCATACTCCCCTTTCTGAACCCAATCGAGGAGTTCTTCTCTGCTTGGAGGTGGAAGGTGTATGAGCACCGGCCATATGAGCAGATGCCCCTCCTGGAGGCAATGAATGCTGGTTGCCTGGCAATAGGTGCAGAGGACTGCCAGGGATGGATGCGCCACGCAAGGAGGTATTTCCCTCGGTGCATTGCAAGGGAAAACATTCAATGCGATGTTGATGAGAACCTGTGGCATAATCGTCAAGAACGAATGGACTAAATGTGAAAGATAAAATATATCTTTCTAAAGGTGTTTCCTTTGGTAGCTTTTTTTTTTTTTTTTTTTTCAGTATCCATTTGAGTTTGTAAAGTGTCATATTTCATATTGATGGCTGTATTTTGTATTTTGTTGTCCATTGTGTAATGATTGATTGAAAGAATAAATTAATTTGACCACAAGTTGAGGTGTTTGATGGAAATATTTGCTTATGTTGCATGCTTTTAATGTTCTGTGAGTATTAGAGCATTTTGCTAACAAAATGAGTCATTTTGGCCATTGAGCTTCAGTTTTATCCTGTGTGTTAACTGGTTTGAAAATGTGATGTCAGAGTGAGCAAATGTGTTTAAGCAGTTGAGAAAAACTGTAGTTAGTTAGTTAGTTAGTTAGTTAGTTAGTTAGCTAGTTATGTTTTATGTCTGTGTCATGCCAAACATTTTGGCCCATCCCACATAGGATTAAAAGACACCACAAAATTACTTATTTAACAAACATCTTCCTGTCGCATATACACATCATTCGGAGGAATACATGAATACAAATATATACATATACACACATACATATATGTATATACATACACATATATACATATACACATACACACACACCACACACAAACAACAAATTCTCATCTACAATTCATCTGGATAAAGAGCTTGTTTCCTCTTCTCCTGAGCTGTATCCAGGTAACTGGCTAATTTATATGTTTCATAAGTGAACAACCATCTCAGTGTTTGAGCATCATCCATATTTACCAAATCAATCTCTGCCTTTATCCTACGAAACAAAGAATCACGCTGTTCACAATAAAAACAGTAGAAAACAAAAAGGAACTCATTTTCTAGACCAGTGGTTCCCAAACTTTTTCCTTGGCGCCCCCCCTACTCATGTCTAAGAAAAGCTGAGCCCCCCCCTCCGAAACCAAAGTTGAGGTAACTCTCGAGATAGAGCCTTACTTTCTTTTTTGATACAGAGGAGTTATCAGCACTTTTACGTTTCTCCGCCATGTTTCATTCATAAAATAGTGATGCTGTGGCGGCAGGAAAGACGAGGATGATAGCAGCTAGCAACTAGCAACTAGCAGCTAGCAGATAGCAGCTAGCAGATAGCAACTAGCAGATAGCAACTAGCAGATAGCAGCTAGCAGATAGCAGAGAGCAGCTAGCAACTAGCAGCTAGCAACTAGCAGATAGCAGCTAGCAGATAGCAACTAGCAGATAGCAACTAGCAGATAGCAACTAGCAGATAGCAGCTAGCAGATAGCAGAGAGCAGCTAGCAGCTAGCAACTAGCAGATAGCAGCTAGCAGATAGCAACTAGCAGATAGCAACTAGCAGAGAGCAGCTAGCAACTAGCAGCTAGCAACTAGCAGATAGCAGATAGCAGCTAGCAGCTAGCAACTAGCAGATAGCAGCTAGCAGCTAGCAACTAGCAGATAGCAGATAGCAGCTAGCAGATAGCAACTAGCAGATAGCAGCTAGCAGATAGCAGAGAGCAGCTAGCAACTAGCAGATAGCAGCTAGCAGCTAGCAGCTAGCAGATAGCAACTAGCAGATAGCAGCTAGCAGATAGCAACTAGCAGATAGCAGCTAGCAGATAGCAGAGAGCAGCTAGCAACTAGCAGATAGCAGCTAGCAGATAGCAGCTAGCAGCTGACCTGATGACAGCAGGGTCCCAGGTTAAGAGGTCCCGGAGGTTTGGCCTACTAAGTAGCCTGCCTACAAGTTTAAGCGAGAACAAAAATATATAGTTTTTATACAGACTTTTGTATACATTATATATTCTAGTGTATTATCATAATTTGTTTAACATGTGCACATATTTTTTTTTTACCTCAACCTCAAACCAGATAAAGACTTGCGCCCCCCCCCTGTGATCTTTGCCGCCCCCCTGAGGGGTCCCCGGACCCCAGGTTGGAAACCACTTTTCTATATCATTCAAACACCACATGGTACAGATGTGTTTTTCCTCTTCTACATCAACATCTCGTCCTGTTTCAGTCAGAGATATAACACCAGCTCTCAGCTGAGCACATAGAGATCTTTGCCTCTTTGACAGATTATATACAACATAATTCTCAGTGCCATATTCTGGTTTTATCATTAGAAAAATATGCAATTTTGGCTTAACCCATATATCGTCAGCCCACTGCTTTTTGTCTTTAGCAAACACAGATTCTTTAGACCAGGGGTCTCAAACTCACGGCCCGGGGGCCAATTGAGGCCCGTAGCCTGATATTTTGTGGCCCCCCTACTTGACATCAAAGTTTAGTTTCCGTGCGGCCCGCGCGTTGTTCTGAAACGCACCTTTTTGCTGAGTCGTTGCGTGTGCCATGCTTTTATTTTATTTGTTTATGACTTACGGGCTACCATAGCTAGTCTCGTGACTGCAGTGTTTGTTGTCAACGGTTGTCAAGCTAGCCAACCGTGAAGTACCTGGGGAAGGATCAACGTTAGTCACTTGGTTGAAACGTGTTCCAGAGTGACGGAAAATATCTGCCATCACCCAGTTCCAGTCACGTCTCTCAAAACGTGCCGTGAAGAGAAAGGTTGGCGACGAGCACAGGCAGTTTCAGTGAAAGTGGGAGACGGAATATTTTTTCTATCGATCACAGGGGCACCTCTACATGTCAGTTGCGGTGTACAAGGAATATGACATCAGACATCATTACTCAACTAGACATGCTGAGG
>NC_050180.1:300000-310000 GCF_008315115.2 Sander lucioperca | reverse complement strand
TGTGTGTGTGTGTGTGTGTGTGTGTGTGTGTGTGTGTGTGTGTGTGTGTGTGTGTGTGTGTTACCTGTTGTTTGGAGAAGATAATAAAGAATTTAAAAAACAAAACAAAACAAAAGTAAAACCTTCCCTCATTAAAAACACAATATGCTTTAAATGCTTTAAAAATCATGAATACGAATTCAGGAGAAAAGCAGAAAATGTGAATAAATAAATAAGTAAAATCAGGTTCAGTCACATTTTGGTAAAAACCCAAAACTTCAGGTAGTAACAGAAAACAGACGGACAGATTCTGGACCGTCTGAACAACAGAGTTTAACATCACTGATGTTCACTTCATCTTTAAATCCTCTTAAATCGTCTCAGTCACACAAACTTTAATCACTTCATAACTCAAAGATGTATTAAAGATTAGAATGAGACGTCCCACTCTGCTGCTTTTCACCCAATGAAAACTGGAGATAATCTGCCGACACGTTACAGCTGCCGTCCCATGATCAGCAGGGACACAAAGGTACGTTCAACACGCCAACAACACGCCAACAACACGCCATTATCTCGCCAACAGCATGCCAACATTAGGCCCATATTCTGCCGACATTAGGCCAAGTCACACCAACATTAGGCCAAGTCACGCCAACATTAGGCCAAGTCACGCCAACATTAGGCCCAAGTCACACCAACATTAGGCCCAAGTCACGCCAACATTAGGCCAAGTCACGCCAACATTAGGCCCAAGTCACACCAACATTAGGCCAAGTCACGGCAACATTAGGCCCAAGTCACACCAACATTAGGCCAAGTCACACCAACATTAGGCCAAGTCACACCAACATTAGGCCAAATCACGCCAACATTAGGCCCACATTCTGCCGACATTAGGCCAAGTCACGCCAACATTAGGCCAAGTCACACCAACATTAGGCCAAGTCACGCCAACATTAGGCCAAGTCACGCCAACATTAGGCCCACATTCTGCCGACATTAGGCCAAGTCACGCCAACATTAGGCCAAGTCACACCAACATTAGGCCAAGTCACGCCAACATTAGGCCAAGTCACGCCAACATTAGGCCAAATCACGCCAACATTAGGCCAAGTTACGCCAACATTAGGCCAAGTCACACCAACATTAGGCCAAGTCACACCAACATTAGACCCAAATCACACCAACATTAGGCCCAAATCACACTAACATTAGGCCCAAATCACACCAACATTAGCCCCAAATCACACCAACATTAGGCCCAAATCACGCCAACATTAGACCCAAATCACACCAACATTAGGCCCAAATCACACTAACATTAGGCCCAAATCACACCAACATTAGGCCCAAATCACACCAACATTAGGCCTAAATCACACCAACATTAGGCCTAAATCACACCAACATTAGGCCTAAATCACGCCAACATTAGGCCAAGTCACGCCAACATTAGGCCCAAATCAGACCAACATTAGGCCCAAATCACACCAACATTAGGCCAAATCACGCCAACATTAGGTCTAAATCACGCCAACATTAGGCCCAAATCAGGCCAACATTAGGCCTAAATCAGGCCAACATTTGGCCTAAATCACGCCAACATTAGGCCCAAATCACGCCAACATTAGGCCTAAATCACACCAACATTAGGCCTAAATCACGCCAACATTTGGCCTAAATCACGCCAACATTTGGCCTAAATCACACCAACATTAGGCCCAAATCAGACCAACATTAGGCCCAAATCACACCAACATTAGGCCTAAATCACGCCAACATTTGGCCTAAATCACGCCAACATTAGGCCCAAATCATGCCAACATTAGGCCTAAATCACGCCAACATTAGGCCCAAATCACACCAACATTAGGCCTAAATCATGCCAACATTGGGCCCAAATCACACCAACATTAGGCCTAAATCACGCCAACATTAGGCCTAAATCACACCAACATTAGGCCTAAATCACGCCAACATTGGGCCCAAATCACACCAACATTAGGCCTAAATCACGCCAACATTAGGCCTAAATCACACCAACATTAGGCCTAAATCACGCCAACATTGGGCCCAAATCACACCAACATTAGGCCTAAATCACGCCAACATTAGGCCTAAATCACACCAACATTAGGCCTAAATCACGCCAACATTGGGCCCAAATCACACCAACATTAGGCCCAAATCACACCAACATTAGGCCTAAATCACACCAACATTGGGCCCAAATCACACCAACATTAGGCCTAAATCACGCCAACATTGGGCCCAAATCACACCAACATTAGGCCTAAATCACACCAACATTAGGCCTAAATCACACCAACATTAGGCCCAAATCACGCCAACATTAGGCCTAAATCACACCAACATTAGGCCTAAATCACGCCAACATCAGGCCCTCTATGAATTCCTGAACATAAACGACTCTTCGGCATCAACTCTTAATCTCCTGTTTTATAAACCAACAGACATATTTTCAGTCTACAGTTCACACTCTTCAACCAAACAGTTGTTTAATATCTTGTAAAGTTGAACAGATCCTCATATAAAAACTATAAAAACTAATATACGCTCAGAGCTTCCACGAGTACTCTGAGTTTTATTTAACATGTTTAGTGTTTTATATTCATCTGTATATTTCTTCTCTTCGTATTAATGAACTTTATTTAATACATTTATATTTAACCTCTGTGTGGACAATAAAAAGTCTAAAGTTGAAGAATCAGTTTCTGCAGATTGAAGAAAGCAGGAAAGTTGAAACAGTGTTGAGCTGTTTCTCATTTAGAAAAATGAAAAAGAATAAGAAATAAATGACTTTTCTTCATAAAGAGGTTGTGGAGTCATTAATATTTAAATATGCAGAGCGGCTACAGAGAGTGCCTTTTATACTTCTGCATCGGCCTCTTAAATTAAACATTAATTACGCTGCTTCATAAAGGAACAATACGCCACTGAAGCATTCTGCTGTGGCCCAGATAATTATTTCCAATTTGCAACAAAATATCTGTGAACGTGTCAAACTGATGATTTAAAGAAACTTTCATTACGTCTGCCTCAGAGGACGAGTTGGGGATCATCAGCGAGTCCTCTGTCCTCCGTATAAATATATTATTTTAAATTAAAGATATGGCTACTCAGAAACTGAAGAAACGGATCGAATCATTGAAACTATAAACAACTGATGTTCCTTTAAAATCTTTCCTACATTCATTTATTCATACAAATTGTAAATGTTGACTTCCTGTCAATTTATTTTAAACTGTTGTCTCTCCCAACTCGTCTCAGTGTCTCTCAGACTCAGATGCCAATGCACAATCACCTGCAGGATGCACCAGTGCCGTAAAATTATGTAGTATGAAGAGACACAACGGTAGAGAGTAGTATGTAGAGAGACAGCAGTAGAGAGTAGTATGTAGAGAGACAGCAGTAGAGAGTAGTATGAAGAGAGACGACAGTAGAGAGTAGTATGTAGAGAGACAGCAGTAGAGAGTAGTATGAAGAGAGACGACAGTAGAGAGTAGTATGTAGAGAGACAGCAGTAGAGAGTAGTATGTAGAGAGACAGCAGTAGAGCGTAGTATGTAGAGAGACAACAGTAGAGAGTAGTATGTAGAGAGACAGCAGTAGAGAGTAGTATGTAGAGAGACAGCAGTAGAGAGTAGTATGTAGAGAGACAGCAGTAGAGAGTAGTATGTAGAGAGACAGCAGTAGAGAGTAGTATGTAGAGAGACAGCAGTAGAGAGTAGTATGTAGAGAGACAGCAGTAGAGAGTAGTATGAAGAGAGACGACAGTAGAGAGTAGTATGTAGAGAGACAGCAGTAGAGAGTAGTATGTAGAGAGACAGCAGTAGAGCGTAGTATGTAGAGAGACAACAGTAGAGAGTAGTATGTAGAGAGACAGCAGTAGAGAGTAGTATGTAGAGAGACAGCAGTAGAGAGTAGTATGTAGAGAGACAACAGTAGAGAGTAGTATGTAGAGAGACAACAGTAGAGAGTAGTATGTAGAGAGACAGCAGTAGAGAGTAGTATGTAGAGAGACAGCAGTAGAGAGTAGTATGTAGAGAGACAGCAGTAGAGAGTAGTATTTAGAGAGACAAAGGCACCTGACCAAGCGTCGCCTCGTCGAACTAAACTTTTATTTGGTGGATCAAAGGAAAACAACCAAAATATAAATTTTCTTCGTTCTTCGTGACCATCAACAGAATGAGGAAGAAGTGAGAAATAATACTAAGATGCAGTTAAATAAATATTTTCTTTAGAAAGTCAATAATACATGAAGCTGTTTGAAACGTTTATCTTTTAATAAAGTACGGACCAATCTGAGGTTTCCTTTCAGAATAAAAGCCTCCGAGTTAACGAGAAGTTTGTAATCTCAGAGTCAATCTGATGTTTTATTAAATAACTGTTACTGTATTAAACTCAAATAGTTCAGACACACACATACACATACACACAGATACACACACATAGACAGACTCATGCATATGTGCGAAGGGCTAAATATGTGTATGTGTAATGGCTGCAGGGAGTTTTTGTGTCTTTGTGTTCTACATCTAGGGATTGTATACCTACTCCCAGAGGGGAGAAGCTGAAACTCTGGGTGCAATGGATGGGAACTGTCCTTTAAAATGGAACCAGTTATGCGCTGTAACTGTTTAGTGTACAATGTCTCCACATTGAGCTGTGGCTCACCAATCAGCCTGCCTGATCACAGTAATGATATTGCACATTATACAGATATTGCACAGTAATGGTATTGCACAGTATACAGATATTGCACAGTAATGGTATTGCACAGTATACAGATATTGCACAGTAATGAGATTGCACAGTATACAGATATAACACAGTAATGGTATTGCACAGTATACAGATATTGCACAGTAGTGCTATTGCACAATATACAGATATTGCACAGTAATGCTATTGCACAGTATACAGATATTGCAATGTAATGCTATTGCACAGTATACAGATTTTGCACAGTATACAGATATTGCACAGTATACAGATATTGCACAGTAATGGTATTGCACAGTAATGCTATTGCACAGTATACAGATATCGCACAGTATTTCCAATATTATCAATATTATTAATATTAAATATTGCACAGTAGGTGGGTAGAAGAAAGTCCGGGGGTTGGGGTGTTAGTCAGTGCATGTGTGAATTTTTCAAAGTTTCAAAAAAGGGACAAAAACCTAAACAAAGTGGCAAAAATTTTGGATATTATACGTTGTCTTCTGTACCTCAAATGCTTCAAAGTCTCCATTTTATCTTTTCTATTTTATTGGTGGAAGCAGTTTAAGTTTGTCACTTTTTCTAAAACACATTCATGAGAGGGTTGTAATCTCTGTTTGTGTTTGTGTCCCTAATAACATACGGATTAACGTGAGGTTTCCTTTAAAATAAAAGCCTCCGAGTTCACGGGAAGTTGGTAATCTGGGAGTCAATCTGAGCGTAAATCCTCTCGCTGTTTCTCTCAAGAACCAAATCAAAGTTCAGGCTGTAAGCAGCTTTCAGCCTGAAGCATAAAATACCTTTTCTCTGCTGAAGATCAAGAGATTAACTTCCTGTTGGAGGATTTCATCTCATCTGGATGTCAGAAAGGTGGTGATGATGATGATGATGATGATGATGGTGATGATGATGATGATGATGGTGATGATGGTGGGAGGAAGAGTTTCTGTTAGAGAGGCAGAGAAGAGAAACATATGCCACAGACCAACATCACTAATTATGTTTTCATCCACACATTTTTATACAAATTAAGAAATAAAACTGTTTGGAAACAGTCATATTTGATTGAATTTCATGATTATCGACACAAAGTTTATACGTTCGATCTCATCCGAGTTTCTCTGAACTCTCATGTTGTCCTCGCGTCACATTTCACCCATTTTCTATATCAGGAATTTACCAAATTTTCAAAGAAAAGTAACGTGGATGGTTCCCTACAACGCTCTTCACAAGTAGAATACATGATCAGTTCACTACTTTCAGTGAATCTGGGTCTTTTATTTAATTTAATAGCATTTAGAGAGAAATAAATTGATAAAAGGCGCTGAAAAAATCGACAAAGACATCGGAAAATGTGACAAAAACTGGGTGCCACTATCTACTAGTGGTAGAGCGAGCGCCCATATAAAGAGGCTCAGTCCTGTGGCCGGGGTGGTTCAGCGGGTAGAGCAGGCGCACATATATTTAGAGGTTTATGCCTCGACGCAGAGGTCCAGGGTTCGAGTCCGACCTGTGATGATTTCCTGCGTGTCTTCCCTCTCTCTCTCCCCTTTCTCACTGTCCTGTCCATTAAAGGCGGAAAAGCCCCAAAAAATAATCTTTAAAAAAAAGAAAATTGAGGCTCAGTCCGTGACGCAGAAGTTGCAGGTTCGATTCCGACCTGCGGTCCTTTCTTGCATGTCACCCCCCCCACCCTCCCCCCTTTCATGTCTAAGCTGTCCTGTCACTAAAGGCCTAAATGCCAGAAAAAAATCTTAAAACTTTGTGTTTTTCTGGGTCGAAATGTCAACATTTTGTTGTTCTTTTTCTACACTTTTGTTGACGTTTTTGTAGATTTTATTCAAATTTCTTTGTCACAACAAGTTTTTTGACTCTTTTTTTGTCACCTTTGGCGATGTTTTTGATGTTTTTGATGTTTTTTTTGTCACTGTTTTCAGCGTTGTTTTGTCGTAGCTCTGATATAGAAAGTTGTCCTCACGTCAATTTTCACCCGTTTTAAAAATGTCTATATCAGAAACATGGAACAAAAAGATCAGATCTCTACTTTCATTTAATTTTGGGTGTTTTATTCAATTTCTTTGCATTTGAAAAAAAAGATGTAAATATTTTGAAGCAGTATCTTCACTCAACGTTGACCCTTCTGTGATCATCGTTCCTTCAATATTAGTCATTCACACGTTCTCCTTTTTATCTCCAGAATTAGGTATAAGTTCCTATAAATAAGGTTTATTGAGCTTGAATTCCAAAAATAAGTGTAAAACTAGTAATAAGTTGGTGTACATGGTAGGGAATAGATCCGTTAATCCTCCTGTTGTCCTCGGTTTCAAAAAGTTTCTATATCAGAAAATTTGGGTTTCTTTCAACCACATTGTCAAAAGAATTTAAAAATAACGTGGATGGTTCCGTAAAATAAATGATCAGTTCACTACTTTAATTGAATTTGGGTGTTTGATTCAATTTTATAACATTTTGAAGAAAATATGATACAAGAACATTGAAAAAAATGGACAAAATGTCTAAAAACAAGATTTAAAAAAGTGGGAAAAAAAGAATAAAAAAAACATCAAAAAAGCGCAAACCGGGAAAAGCAAAAACGTCGGAAAAAAGTGAGAAAAAGTGTCGACCAATTTTAGTTTTAAATTTTGAAGTTGCAGGTCGACGGGAAGACAACACGAGGGTTAATCGTCAAAAACATTTTTAAAAAGTGCCCAAAAAAAGAGACAAAAACATGAGAAAGTGTTGATTTTCAGATGCACGGTGGGATGGAAGACGACACGAAGGTTGATCAGTAAACGACGTATGATGGAAACGTTGTTTGCCGTATAAATAATGAAATGCAATTACGTTCTAGGACAGTGGTTCCCAACCTGGGGTCCAGGGACCCCTCAGGGGGGCGACAAAGATCACAGGGGGGGTGCAAGTCTTTATCTGGTTTGAGGTTGAGGTAAAAAAAAAATATTTGCACGTGTTAAACAAATTATGATAATACACTAGAATATATAATGTATACAAAAGTCTGTATAAAAACTATATATTTTTGTTCTCGCTTAAACTTGTAGGCAGGCTACTTAGTAGGCCAAACCTCCGGGACCTCTTAACCTGGGACCCTGCTGTCATCAGGTCAGCTGCTAGCTGCTAGCTGCTAGCTGCTAGCTGCTAGCTGCTAGTTGCTAGCTGCTAGCTGCTAGTTGCTAGTTGCTAGTTGCTAGCTGCTAGTTGCTAGCTGCTAGTTGCTAGCTGCTAGTTGCTAGCTGCTAGTTGCTATCTGCTAGTTGCTAGCTGCTAGTTGCTAGTTGCTATCTGCTAGTTGCTAGCTGCTAGTTGCTAGCTGCTATCTGCTAGTTGCTAGTTGCTAGCTGCTAGTTGCTAGCTGCTAGCTGCTAACTGCTAGCTGCTAGTTGCTAGCTGCTAGTTGCTATCTGCTAGTTGCTAGCTGCTAGTTGCTAGCTGCTAACTGCTAGCTGCTAGTTGCTAGCTGCTAGTTGCTAGCTGCTAGCTGCTAACTGCTAGCTGCTAGTTGCTAGCTGCTAGTTGCTAGTTGCTAGCTGCTATCATCCTTGTTTTTCCTGCCGCCACAGCATCACTATTTTATGAATGAAACATGGCGGAGAAACGTAAAAGTGCTGATAACTCCTCTGTATCAAAAAAGAAAGTAAGGCTCTATCTCAAGAGTTACCTCAACTTTGGTTTCGGAGGGGGGGGGGGGCTCAGCTTTTCTTAGACATGAGTAGGGGGGGGCGCCAAGGAAAAAGGTTGGGAACCACTGGTCTAGGGCATTTTATAATGCGAGATTGTTCCTCCTGTCTCTGCAGACACGGCCGAGTCAACAGAGACCGATATAAGAGGACCAACGAGGAGACGAGAGACTTTTTAAATTTAATCTACGAGCTAAATATAACTGCTGCTGTAGACACGTGCATGTGCATCGTCACAGCGATGTTGTCTGATTAAAGTTTGATATGTCCCGATCAGCTGGCACATAAACACTGTTACAACCTGTGAAATATGGACCATTTTGTCTCTCTTTCTGTCACTCTCTCTTTCTTTCTTTACAAATATGATTTGCATTTAAAATGAAATGTAAAATCCTACTTTTCATTGTTTTAAATTAAGTGTCCACTGCTGATTGGAGTCGTTACAGCAGAGAGAAAAACTAAATATCAGGTTATAAAGATGAGATATGTTGGTATGAATCTGGGTATTAAAGAGTTATTTTTGTGTGTCAGAGACACAGAGACATTTTTCTTCTTGTTCCTCCTGTGAGAGTTTTTGGGTGGCAGATCCTCTGATTCACCGCTGTAATCAGCAGGAAGTAATCAGCCACCGTTAGCTTAAGATGGATTTCATTAAAGTTCAGGTCAGAGGCTTCAGAGACGATTATGTCCTGCAGGATCAGGACAGTTCACACAGGACACGCTGGACACAACACACACCCAAACCAGCTACGACTACACTGGTTCTGATGCCTTCAGTTACCTCCAGAAACTCCGAAACCTTGAAACCTTCACTTCACTCGGTCCCTTTTCACTCAGGTCCGACTGTGGTTTTTTAAATGGGTCTAATAACCCAGGTCCCTTTGGATCAGGATTCTTAATTTATCTGTCAGGTAGGCTGGGTAGATGCTCCACGGATCTGTTTTGGGATCCGGTCCAGAGTTCAGGGACTTGTGGATTGTCTCTTTTATATTTTACTGGGAAATAACGGAAATCAATTCCAGGTTGTGGCTCGAGAACATCTGCTGAATGTTCAGCAGGGCCTAGTGGAGTGTAGTAGGATGTTGTGGTGCAGGGCCTAGTGGAGTGTAGTAGGGTGTTGTGTGGTGGTGCAGGGCCTAGTGGAGTGTAGTAGGGTGTTGTGTGGTGGTGCAGGGCCTAGTGGAGTGTAGTAGGGTGTTGTGTGGTGGTGCAGGGCCTAGTGGAGTGTAGTAGGACGTTGTGTGGTGGTGCAGGGCCTAGTGGAGTGTAGTAGGGTGTTGCGTGATGGTGCAGGGCCTAGTGGAGTGTAGTAGGGTGTTGCGTGATGGTGCAGGGCCTAGTGGAGTGTAGTAGGGTGTTGCGTGATGGTGCAGGGCCTAGTGGAGTGTAGTAGGACGTTGTGTGGTGGTGCAGGGCCTAGTGGAGTGTAGTAGGGTGTTGTGTGATGGTGCAGGGCCTAGTGGAGTGTAGTAGGACGTTGTGTGGTGGTGCAGGGCCTAGTGGAGTGTAGTAGGACGTTGTGTGGTGGTGCAGGGCCTAGTGGAGTGTAGTAGGGTGTTGCGTGATGGTGCAGGGCCT
>NC_050180.1:285000-295000 GCF_008315115.2 Sander lucioperca | reverse complement strand
GTGTGTGTGTGTGTGTGTGTGTGTCTCTGTGTGTGTGTGTGTGTGTGTGTGTGTGTGTGTGTGTCTCTGTGTGTGTGTGTGTGTGTGTGTGTGTGTGTGTGTGTGTGTGTTTGTATGTGTGGGTGTGTGTGTGTGTTAACACAGGCACACACCTACATAATCATCTGTTTTAAATTTAAACAGTCCAATGCCTCATCACGCTGATGGGACCGAGCCCGACCAGAACCCAACATCATTTCTTGGTTCAGGTATCCATCCTCTAGACCTCGGGTCAAATTTAACCCGTTTACAAAAACTTTCTCTATCAGAACTACAACAAGAGATGAAGGGACAAAAAACCATCAAAAACATTGCCACTACAGGACAGGTAACACACACACACACACACACACTACAGGACAGGTAACACACACACACACACACACACACACTACAGGACAGGTAACACACACACACACACACACACTACAGGACAGGTAACACACACACACACACTACAGGACAGGTAACACACACACACACACACTACAGGACAGGTAACACACACACACACACACACACACACACACACACACACACACACTACAGGACAGGTAACACACACACACACACACACACTACAGGACAGGTAACACACACACACACACTACAGGACAGGTAACACACACACACACACACTACAGGACAGGTAACACACACACACACACACACACACACACACACACACACACACACACACACTACAGGACAGGTAACACACACACACACACACACACTACAGGACAGGTAACACACACACACACACACACACACACACACACACTACAGGACAGGTAACACACACACACACACACACACACACACACACACACACACACTACAGGACAGGTAACACACACACACACACACACACACACACTACAGGACAGGTAACTCACACACACACACACACACACACACACACACACACACACACTACAGGACAGGTAACACACACACACACACACACAAAGACAGGTAACACACACACACACACACACACACACACACTACAGGACAGGTAACACACACACACACACACACACACACACTACAGGACAGGTAACACACACACACACACACACACACACACACACACACACACACACACACACTACAGGACAGGTAACACACACACACACACACACACACACACACACACTACAGGACAGGTAACACACACACACACACTACAGGACAGGTAACACACACACACCTGTTCCCTGGGTGATAGTCCCGTGTTTTCTCCTTAGTTAAATTAGTTTTTCATAAAGCTTAATGTTTGATGAATGATGACATCATGTTTCCTGTGAAGTCAGCAGCACTGATGACATCATCACAACCAGTCTCTTCTGCTCTCTGAGTCCTCCTCCTGCTCCGTCTATCTGGCTTCACCACCACCACGTAGGATTTTGGAAAAACAGAAGAACTAATCAGCGTAAAAGGCAGGGCCGACCCATTTAGATATTAACTGCTAACTGTTAACGTGGCCTCGGCAGACGCAGACGATGAAGACGATGAAGAGGAAAAGACAGTGAAGGTCACGTAGAGACCCTGTAAAACTATACCCTTTCCCCACAGAGGACCTCCGTTACCTCGAGATCTCACACACACACACACACACACACACACACACACACACACACACACACACACACACACACACACACACACACACACACACACACACACATACACAGACACACACACATACACAGACACACACACACACACACACACACACACACACACACACACACACACAGACACACACACACACACACACACACAGACACACACACACACATACACAGACACACACACATACACAGACACACACACACACACACACACACACACACACACACACACACAGACACACACACACACACACACACACACACACACACACACACACACAGACACACACACACACACACACATACACAGACACACACACACACACACACACACACGCACACACACACACACACACACGCACACACACACACACACACACACACACACATACACACACACACACACACACACACAGATATACACAAACACAGACACACACAGAGAGACAGAGACACACACACACACACACACACACACACACACACACACACACACACTCTGTTTGTGGCCGTTGACAATGAAACAGAACCCCCAGATTCCAAATGTCTCCGGTTTAGGCTCTCGGAAACGCCAGAGCAGGGGGAATGAGAGGGGGGAACACCAGAGCAGGGGAATGAGAGGGGGGAACACCAGAGCAGGGGGAATGAGAGGGGAAACACCTGAGCAGGGGGAATGAGAGGGGGAACACCTGAGCAGGGGGAATGAGAGGAGAGATGTAAATATCTCCAGCCTGTGTTGTGCTGCTGTCAGTTAGCAGTTAGCTGTTAGCAGTTAGCTGTTAGCTGTTAGCTATTAGCTGATTGATGCTAAATGATGAATCCCCTCAGAGTCCCAGATAATCCTCCGGGACCAGGACCAGAACTGATGTGGTCTTTCTCTGCTCGCTGCCTGATCTTAATTGCACTCGACCGCAGTAAATGAGGAACATGTGTGACGTTTTTATTTATTATTCTGCTGTGTGGCTGTCAGAGACGAGAGCTGCAGTCTTCAGGGGACGGAGAGCTAAATCATTCTCAAACATCAGATGAGCTGAGCTCTGTCCAACACCTGATATTACAGCCCGGTCTCACGGCAGTTAGTGTAAATGTTTTTAATCTATTAATACGTGTTCACGGGCACGTTTTTCTCATTTTTTACGTGTAAATGTTACGTTATTTTTACGTGTTCACGGGAACGTTTTATTACCGCGAGACGGCCGCGGGGGACGCGCGACAATAACGGGATGGTGGAGGTTGGGTTTAGGAAAAACACTACATACAGGGAAAGGACGCCTCACACGCCAGGAGACGGCCGCTGGGGACGCGCCACAATAACGGGACGGGGCACAGCCGTTATTAATCATTATTCTAAAACAATGTCATCATGCAAAAGCTACACTTTAAATCTGGATTTTATTAGAGATGTGCTCAGAAGTCGTTTAAGACCAAAGACCAAAACAATCAATTAAAGTGCTCGAACGTCGGCGGAGTCATTAGGTTTCCATTAAAGACAATGTGTGTATTTGTGTGTATTGTGTGTATTGTGTGTATAATGTGTGTATTGTGTGTATAATGTGTGTATTGTGTGTATAATGTGTGTATTTCCAGAGCAGATACCAGAGCTTCTATTGTTGCCGGACGCCGGAGAGCTCCGCAGCAACTCAGCACACGGCAGATAGTGGGGACAGGAAGTCGAGCACAGAAACAAAATAAAAATCTGGTTAATTTTCAAAATAAAATCCAGCGTGCTCACGGCGGATCATATTTCCCTGCACTACACCTTGAAAACACAGCTCAGAGTAGTTTCCCCTCTACTCCTCTGGATGGAAACTAACGGTTGTTGGTTTTCTGGTTCTGTTTATAGAAACTACATCCTGTCATATCGCGCAAACATACGTGAATTCGCGAGATCTCGTGGTCGGCTGGGCGCAGCCGTTACGCAACAAGTCCAGACCTGGTGGGTATTGACGGACGGCGGAGCACACAGCCGTTCCGCAGCGGAGCCGGTCCGCAGACGTTCCGCATCCTGTGGAAATCCACGGTAAGCTCAGCTCCACACAACTCTCTCTGGATCTCTCAGGGTGACTATGTTCAGAAGATCGTGGCGTCCGGCGACTTTCCCACGCAGACACGAGTGCAAATAATGAGCTCTTCTGAAGAGTCGGTCATGTTTTTTAAATGAGGTGTTCGTCTACTAATGGACTCAGAAGGGGCAGCCCTAGAAATAAAAAGACAATGTTGTTCTTAAATTAAATAATTACTCGTAAATGGGAAAAATAAAACATTACTTATATGAATACATTTTTAAGGGCTACTTTACGACCTACTTACTTCTTTAAAAGAAAACAGAAATGTTGTTAATAATTAATGAATTAATCCCACACAGCAGCGAGGGATAAATAAATATAAATATATAACTAAAGAGAATAAATAGTACTAGTATTAACAGTATTACAAAACTGGTTTCCTTCTGAACAGAACATCTTATTGTAATACTATATATTTAGTTTTTTATAGTTGATGGAAGAATAAAAGTAGCTTGAGGTCTGATCAGTTTACAGACTGGAAGATTTAAACTTTGTGAAGTCATGAGAGCAGATCAGAGATCAGCTGTGGGCGCTGTCGCTTCATCACAGCTTCTTCATTTACTCTGTGATCCTGGAGGAGTCAGCCATCCTGACCCAATTAGTGAAGCCTTCCAGGCGAGGACGGCAGGGAGGAGAGGGAGCAGAGGGGGGAGGCCATCATGGTCCAACAACGCTCAGGAAAATGAGATGCTAATTAATTAGCATTGGCATCTTCAGCCGCACACGTCAGCTCATGTAGAGAATCTATGTTCACATCAGAGTCCTGCAGCTAGCTGCCGGCCACGCCAGAATATCTACAACACGCCAACGCCAAGATATCCTCAACACGCCAATATATCCTCAAAACGCCAACATATCTACAACACGCCAACGCCAAAATATCCTCAACACGTCAATATATCCTCAACACGCCAACGCCAAAATATCTACAACACGCCAATATATCCTCAACACGCCAATATATCCTCAACACACCAACATATCTACAACACGCCAACGCCAAAATATCCTCAACACGTCAATATATCCTCAACACGCCAACGCCAAAATATCTACAACACGCCAATATATCCTCAACACGCCAATATATCCTCAACACGCCAATATATCCTCAAAACGCCAACATATCTACAACACGCCACTATATCTACAACACGCCAATATATCTACAACACGCCAATGCCAAAATATCTACAATATGCCAATATATCCTCAACACGCCAATATATCCTCAACACGCCAATATATCCTCAACACGCCAACATATCTACAACACGCCAATATATCTTCTACACGCCAATATATCTACAACACACCAAAATATCTACAACACGCCAAAATATCTACAACACACCAAAATATCTACAACACGCCAAAAATATCTACAACACGGCAATATATCCTCAACACGGCAATATATCCTCAACACGCCAATATATCTTCAACACGCCAACATATCTTCAACACGCCAACATGTCTTCAACACGCCAATATATCCTCAACACGCCATTATATCCTCAACACGCCAATATATCCTCAACACGCCAATATATCTTCAACACGCCAATATATCCTCAACACGCCAATATATCCTCAACACGTCAACATATCGTCAACACGCCATCATATCTGATCCTCAACACGCCAATATATCTTCAACACGCAATATATCTACAACACGCCAACATATCTACAACACGCCAATATATCCTCAACACGCCAACATATCTTCAACACGACAACATATCCTCAACACGCCAATATATCCTCAATACGCCACTATATCCACAACACGCCAATATATCCTCAACACGCCAATATATCTTCAACACGCCAACATGTCTTCAACACGCCAATATATCCTCAACATGCCAATATATCCTCAACACGCCAATATATCTTCAACACGACAACATATCTTTAATACGCCAACATATCTTTAACACGCCAATATATCCTCAACACGCCAACCTTTCCTCAACACGCCAATATATCCTCAACACGCCAATATATCCTCAACACGTCAACATATCGTCAACACGCTATCATATCTGATCCTCAACACGCCAATATATCCTCAACACGCCAATATATCTACAACACGCCAATATATCTACAACACGCCAATATATCCTCAACACGCCAACATATCCTCAACACGCCAATATATCCTCAACATGCCACTATATCCTCAACACGCCAATATATCTTCAACACGCCACTATATCCACAACATGCCAATATATCCTCAACACGCCAATATATCTTCAACACGCCACTATATCCACAACATGCCAATATATCCTCAACACGCCAATATATCCTCAACACGCCAATATATCCTCAACACGCCAACATATCTTCAACACAACAACATATCGTCAACACGCCATCATATCTGATCCTCAACACGCCAACGGCAACATACCTAACTAAAACATGGAAAAATAGGGTCCAGGTTGACAATAAGGAAATTAACCTTTAACTGTCTGCAGTATTTTCTCGGCTAAACGCCGTAGCGTTACCCTTTCTAGCCTAAAGCGTGAATGACTCAGGTGCAGAGGTCAGGTGGTTGTTGCAGCTCATTAGGGAACCATCAGAGTCTCACATGTTGTTTTAATCCAGTTAAAGTTACGTTATCACGGGGAAAACACTCAACACAAGACGATTAATACCCCGATTTCAACAGATAAATCTGATTAAGATCTGATCAGAGGTTTGATGCTTTCAGACAAGAATTGCCCGCATGACAACGCCAAAAAACTAGTAAAGTTTGTCACGAAATATAAATATTTAAATATGTAATTTTGCCATGTCATGGGCCATGATTTGGGCCTAATGTTGACGTGATTTGGGCCTAATATTGGCGGGATTCGGCCCTATTGTTGGCCATGTCATGGGCCTAATGTTGGTGTGATTTAAGCCTAATGTTGGCCATGTCATGGGCCTAATGTTGGTGTGATTTGGGCCGAAGGTTGGCGTGATTTGGGCCGAATGTTGGTGTGATTTGGGCTGAATGTTGGCGTGATTTGGGCCAAATATTGGTGTGATTTGTGCCGAATGTTGGTGTGATTTGGGCCTAATGTTGGTGTGATTTGGGCCTAATGTTGGTGTGATTTGGGCCTAATGTTGGCGTGATTTAGGCCTAATGTTGGTATGATTTGGGCCTAATGTTGCCGTGATTTGGGCCTAATGTTGGTGTGATTTAGGCCTAATGTTGGTGTGATTTGGGTCTAATGTTGGTGTGATTTAGGCCTAATGTTGGTGTGATTTGGGCCTAATGTTAGTTCAACACACCACCCACTGCACTATGGCTGTCTCAATTTTTTTCAGCAATTTTTTTTGATGTTTTTGTCTAATTTTTTTATGTTTTTGATGATTTTTCCCGGTGTTTTTGAAGTTTTTCCAACATTTTTGTAACTTTTTTCAACATTCTTTTGTCATTTCTTTTCTTCGAATGCTATAAAATTCAATAAAAGTAGTGAACTGATCATTTATTTTACCTGTGAAGAGTAATGGTGGTATGGAACCATCCATGTTAGTTTCTTTGAATATTTGGTGGATCGAAACCCACAGTTCTGATAAAGGAACTTAAAAAAATGGGTCAACTTTGACCCGAGGACAACAGGAGGGTAAAATAGAAAACTTTTCGGTCCAAATTTAGCCCCAATTTTCCCGTCGACCATGAACTTGCTGTCCTCCTTTCTACAAATCAAAACGTGCGATGAATGAAAGAGATTTCGTGGATTCTTCACGTAAAGATCCAAACACAGAGAAGTAGAATCTCTCTTCTTTGCTTCCTGTTCTCAGCGTTTCCATCCACTGAACATTTAAAGATGCTAATTATTCATAATAAGGTGTCAGAGTGGATGAGCGTCAGTGTGGCAGCGCAGTAATCTGCACAGCAAGCCGCTCGCCGTGCACGCTGCCATAACCGCACATGGCAGGCCAAGATGTTGGCCATCACACGGCGTTAGGGCGCCGCACGGCGATTGGTGGAAGGTGACGGATCCGTGCTGATCCTGACCTTATTAACTAAAACCCTCCGAGACACATTAGACGGATCACTTACCGCACTCAGAAACATTTAAATAACCGTAACTGAGACTCGTACAGGCAGAGACTTACAGCTGCAGAACTCAAACATGTCTCACGGTTTACAATCACACACACATCAATACTTATTGTTATGTAGTGTTCATTTTGTCACTAGGGCTGTCAAACTATTCATTTTTTCTTAATCGCGATTAATCGCATGTTTTATCACATGATTAAAATTCTATTATTTTGGATTTCAAAAGTTTTTAACAGTTTTTAAGATCATATTAACAATGGAAAGCCATTCTTACTAGTGGATCTTGATTGGCAATCTAATGAATGCAAAGAAAGTGACTTTATGAACTTGGTTTTAAGATTTGTATTTGTTTATTATTTCACCCATTTTGCAAGAGCTGTAGTCATTTTTTTGGATTTGGTTTCATCAACAGGTCGGCAAGTAGCACTCTCCAAAATAGTGCTTTACCTGAGCCTGCTAGCATCAACCTGAGTCACGTTAACTAGCTCGTAGCTCAAGCTTGACGTGCTTCGGTGATATTTTAACTCGGCTTTACACGTTTCATTTCATTTCATTTATTTTTATTTCGAACAAAACTAAAAATACATATACACATACAGCATGTACCCATATATACATATACATACACACATACACAAACACACATACATATATATATGTATATATATATATATATATATATATATATATATATATATATATATATATATATATTAGGGCTGTCAATCGATTAAAAAAATTAATCTAATTAATTACAGACTCTGTGATTAATTAATTGAAATTAATCGCATACATAATTAACGGTGCCTGAACCGATACTTTTTAAGAAAGTAGAAAAAGAAAAGAAAACAAAGGGTACTAAACAACAGTCGGTGACATTAAAGAACGGCTTGTTTATTGCTAAGGCCATATGGTCAAAATTAAATGATTTAATAATGATGTATAACAATAACAATAACTTATTTCACTAGTAAATTGCTGTTGAACGACAAAAACAACCACCAAGGACATTTACAATAACTTCAAATGCACCACGAAGCTGTAGTTTACCAGTTTCATTGAACGCACCGTCTGTGTTGTTTTTCCGACGGCAGCTCGGCAGCTGCAGATTGTTACATCTTGGTGTTGAGTCACAGTCCTCTACAGTAAAACACAGTCACACTCTACACCGTTCAGCGTTAGCTGTCAGCATTGGAACCGTGTTTAATCCAGCTACTAGCTAGCGGTAGGCTAACGTTAGCTGCTGTCAGTGTCGAGTATAGTGTTAACTAGCTAGCGGTAGGCTAACGTTAGCTGCTGTCGAGTATAGTGTTAACTAGCTAGCGGTAGGCTAACGTTAGCTGCTGTTGAGTATAGTGTTAACTAGCTAGCAGTAGGCTAACGTTAGCTGCTGTCAGTGTCGAGTATAGTGTTAACTAGCTAGCGGTAGGCTAACGTTAGCTGCTGTTGAGTATAGTGTTAACTAGCTAGCGGTAGGCTAACGTTAGCTGCTGTAGAGTATAGTGTTAATCTTAAATAGTGTATATCTTAATATATCTTAGTATATCTTAATATATCTTAGTCTATCTTAGTATATCTTAGTATATCTTAGTCTATCTTAGTATATCTTAGTCTATCTTAGTATATCTTAGTCTATCTTAGTATATCTTAGTATATCTTAGTCTATCTTAATATATCTTAGTATATCTTAGTATATCTTAGTCTATCTTGATATATCTTAGTATATCTTAATATATCTTAGTATATCTTAATATATCTTAGTATATCTTAGTCTATCTTAGTATATCTTAATATATCTTAGTATATCTTAGTCTATCTTAGTCTATCTTAGTCTATCTTAGTATATCCTAGTCTATCTTAGTCTATCTTAGTATATCTTAATATATCTTAGTATATCTTAATATATCTTAGTATATCTTAATATATCTTAGTATATCTTAGTCTATCTTAGTCTATCTTAGTCTATCTTAGTATATCTTAATATATCTTAGTATATCTTAGTCTATCTTAGTCTATCTTAGTCTATCTTAGTATATCCTAGTCTATCTTAGTCTATCTTAGTATATCTTAATATATCTTAGTATATCTTAATATATCTTAGTATATCTTAGTATATCTTAGTCTATCTTGATATATCTTAGTATATCTTAATATATCTTAGTATATCTTAATATATCTTA
>NC_050180.1:257500-282500 GCF_008315115.2 Sander lucioperca | reverse complement strand
TAAAGCTGGAACAGATGAATGTAGTGGAGTAACTAAAGTAACTAGTAACTAAAGCTGTAACAGATGAATGTAGTGGAGTAACTAAAGTAACTAGTAACTAAAGCTGGAAAAGATGAATGTAGTGGAGTAACTAAAGTAACTAGTAACTAAAGCTGGAAAAGATGAATGTAGTGGAGTAAAAAGTACAATATTTCTCTCTGAAATGTAGCAGAGTAGAAGTAGAAAGAAGCATGAAAAGAAAAGACTCAAGAAAAGTACAAGTACCTCAACATTTGGACTGAAGCCCAGTACTGGAGTACATGTACTCAGTACATTTCAGCGCTGCCAAACCGCCCGGTCTGCAGCCAAACCTCTCCCAGCGGTCTAAACGAGATAAATGCAGGGAAGGCTCTCGCTGTCCAACCTCAGCCATGCTCGCTCTTTGTTCTGGTATTTAACGTACTCACGCTGATTCTGAGAGGGCTGTCACATAGGACCCATTAGGGTTACAAACGGACATAATGTGCTGCTAAAAAGTACTTTCTTGTGTAAAGCAGAGTGCTGGAAAACGTCCCTATTACATTACATGTAATGTACTTCATCATCTTTATGCACTTCCTATTCCAAATAGATTCTGGATCTTTTACTGAGCTCCCTCTGTCCCTGAGGACTGGCAGGATGAATGGGTTTCAGTGGTCCCCTCTGGGATAAATACAGCTATCTGTATCTGTACAATATACATAAGCAATGCACTACAATGGTACTGTTACCACACTGCACATACATACACATAGCTGTATACAACAGCTGTACATTCTGTACATATCTGTCTATATGGTTCATTCAGAATATCTTATTTATTCTGTTTTTCTTATAATATATTTTGTTAATACACTGCATATATATATTATTCTTACTACTATTGTGTTAATGCTACTACATTGCACATTGCTCATACATTGTTCATATTACAAAGCCATATTTATTCTGCTCTTATGAGGTAACTGCTAATACACTGCGCATATTTATATTTATATTACTCTAAACCACCTTCTGTAAACCAACTGTACACTACTGTGTTCACTGCACTATATTTAAATTTATATTACTCTAAACCACCTTCTGTAAACCAACTGTACACTACTGTGTACACTGTACTATATTTATATTACTCTAAACCACCTTCTGTAAA
Source organism: Sander lucioperca (assembly GCF_008315115.2). Classification (NCBI taxonomy): domain Eukaryota; kingdom Metazoa; phylum Chordata; class Actinopteri; order Perciformes; family Percidae; genus Sander; species Sander lucioperca. The sequence continues at coordinate 281,329 of NC_050180.1, read as the reverse complement.
CCAACTGTACACTACTGTGTACACTGCACTATATTTAAATTTATATTACTCTAAACCACCTTCTGTAAACCAACTGTACACTACTGTGTTCACTGCACTATATTTAAATTTATATTACTCTAAACCACCTTCTGTAAACCAACTGTACACTACTGTGTACACTGCACTATATTTATATTATATTACTCTAAACCACCTTCTGTAAACCAACTGTACACTACTGTGTACACTGCACTATATTTATATTTATATTACTCTAAACCACCTTCTGTAACCAACTGTACACTACTGTGTACACTGCACTATATTTCTTGTCATGTCCAGCGTGACATCATGACTTCACGTAAACATACACTCCACTTTCCTAAAGCCACGTGGCGTGTTATCTGTACGCATGTTGAGATATCTGTGTGTATGTCTACGCTGTATACAGCGGACGGCCGTCTGCAACGTCACAGCGTAAACATACACGTCACTTTCGCCACGTGGCGTGTTATCGCAAGACTACGGTTGGGTTTAGGAAACAACAAACGTGAAAAGGAAACATCACGGGACACGAAGTCACACGTGGGACCCAATCTCCGTTCTCCTGGATGGATTTTCGCCCTTTCATACTACTCGCTACGGCGTCACTTCACACACAATCACAAGTAATGTAAGTCACTGGAGGCCAAACGGCGTTGATAAACACGCTAAAAAGTGAGTATGCGACTTGATAATACGCCAATAATGGCATACGGATTGGTGTGTTATACATACACCACTTCTTGACATCAGTCTGTCCTGTCTATACTTGAATATCACGTTGCACTTTTCTGCTCTTTTTGCACTTCTGGTTGGACGCAAACTGCATTTCGTTGTCTTTGTACTCAATCACAATACAGTTGAATCTAATCTAATCTAATCTAACCCTAACCCTCTAATTTGGGGGTGGCTAATTTTTGACGATTTTTTGATGTTTTTCGACGATTTTTTTCCCACGATTTTTTTTGATGTTTTTGACGATTTTTTGATGTTTTTGACGATTTTTTGATGTTTTGATGTTTTTCGACGATTTTTTTCCCACGATTTTTTTGATGTTTTTGACGATTTTTCCAACATTCTAATCTAATCTAAATCTATGAAGAATTGTCACTTTTTCCGACGTATTTGTCGTTTTTTTGATGTTTTTGACGATTCTTTTTTTATGTTTTTGTCGGGTTTTTTCCCCGTGTTTTTGAAGCTTTTTCCAACATTTTTGTAACTTTTTTTTCAACATTCTTTTGGCATTTCTTTTCTTCAAATGCTATAAAATTCACTAAAAGTAGTGAACTGATCATTTATTTTACCTGTGAAGAGTAATGGTTGTATGGAACCATCCATGTTAGTTCTTTGAATATTTGGTGAATAGAAACCCACAGTTCTGATAAAGGAACTTAAAAAATGGGTCAACTTTGACCCGAGGTCAACAGGAGGGTAAAATAGATCTCCGGTCTCCTGGTGAAAGTCCTGTGTTAGTCCATCCTTCCCCCTCGACCAACCTCCCTACATGGATTTTCTCCCTTTCTCCATGATGGATTATGGAAATGGGTTGTTGACTTACTTAAAATGTAAATAAATAAACAAAAGGATTTGGTACGTGAAAAATTAGAGCTGTATTGTTGTGTATATTGGTTATCCTGTTGTAAAAATATATGATATATAAAGAAATGAGTTGAAGTGAATGAGGGGTAGGAAACGTTACAAGCTTCGGCTTCATCCTGCTCCTTTTCGGACAAATTTTTAAAATTAGAAATGGTAATAGTATTTTTAATATTACTTGTAAACACTGTATGGATATTGTTCTTTTTCCTTTGGTGTGTTGCTACACTTTATTTATAGATATGTATATATATATATATATATATATATATATATATATATATATATGTGTGTATGTATGTGTATTTGTATGCATATGTATCTATGTATGTATATGTATATATAGGTACATGCGTATATGTATTTTTAGTTTTGTTTGAAATAAAAAATGAAATGAAATAATCTAAATCTAATCTATGAAGAATTACCAGACTGTTGTTCAACATCAACTTGTGTTTTTGTGCCCCGTGGCCTTCCATACTTATGCATGTTGGCCTTTCATATTGGTATTTATACACCTCTGTTCCAAAGGGAGATAAGTGGCAGGTTGGGGATCCTCAGCGCTCTGGATCCTGGTCTCGGCTGCCAGACTCTCCGAGTTAAACCTGGAGCCTGAAACCTCGCTGGTTTCTGTGGCGGGGGGGCGGGGGGGAGGGGGGCAGAAATACCACGAAACACCAGAGCAGGCGAGCCAGAGCTGCAACATGATCTGGTTCTGTAGAGAGAGTTTAAATACCACTCTGAGTTCATCACATCAATCTGGATGTTTCACATATTTTGCACACAGAAAATATAAATATGTGTTTAATGCAATCAAACTGACAGGGTCACTTTTTCACACACGTATTTTTCAGCTGTTAAGGCGGTTTTATGGTTCTGCGTAGAATTGACGGTGTACCCCCCTGCAGACCCCTCTGCATCTACGCCGGACCATACGCCGGAGCCTGACGTCACCTCTCGAAAAATGTATCTGCACGTCGCTGCGACGCACGCCGCTCGGCCGGGGCTTGGTAGCGTTGCATTCCCCCCCGACTCTTTTCCTGGTTCTCCTTCTCCATCAACAACATGAAATCAAGGAGAGGGTTAACTTCTCCTGCTAAAGATGTCTCACCGTGGTCAGAAAGAACAGGGGAGACACACACAGAGAGACACACACACACACACACACAGACACAGAGAGACACACATACACACACACACACACACAGAGAGACACACACACACACACACACACAGAGACACACACACACACACACACACAGACACAGAGAGACACACATACACACACACACAGAGAGACACACAGAGAGAGACAGACACACACACACACACACAGGCAGCACTGTGGCCTCACAGCAAGAAGGTTCTGGGTTTGAATCCAGGTCGTTTCTGTGTGGAGTTTGCGTGTTCTCCCCGTGTTTGCATGTTCTCTCTGTGTTTGCATGTTCTCCCCGTGTTTGCATGTTCTCTCTGTGTTTGCATGTTCTCCCCGTGTTTGCATGTTCTCCCTGTGTTTGCGTGTTCTCTCTGTGTTTGCGTGTTCTCTCTGTGTTTGCATGTTCTCCCCGTGTTTGCATGTTCTCCCCGTGTTTGCATGTTCTCCCTGTGTTTGCGTGTTCTCTCTGTGTTTGCATGTTCTCTCTGTGTTTGCATGTTCTCCCCGTGTTTGCATGTTCTCCCTGTGTTTGCGTGGGTTTCCTCCAACCATGAAGACATGCATGCTGGGTAACTAGGACTACAGTTGAAAATTAGCCGACTGGCTAACACTGGCGCATTTACAGAAATGTAGATTAATGTGCATTGTCCTAATCAAATAAATAAATCTTAACCGAGTCCCGATCCCATAATAGAGCTGCTCACCGTTTTATGAGTACCTAAACATATGTCTTAATACATGTAACAGGGGCAGGTCGGTGCATCCAGGCAGTCTGGTACTTGTTACTTTTTCTCAACCCTTTTTTCCTAGACTTTTTAAACGCTTTTAAACCCTTTTTTCCGAAGCTTTTGTGGCTTTTTTATGCTTTTTTAATAGAGGTTTTGTGGCGTTTTTTCCGTCATTACTTAGTTACAAAGAAACGGGGCTGAATAATGAACGGACTGACGGAGAGAGAGGAGTTATAAACAGTTGGAGTAACAGCTGGAGCAACATCTGTCCTGCAGCTGATAGATGAACAACGAGCAGACACCTTCACTTCAGAGACGTTTCTCCTCTTCAGGAACGACTCATCTCAGAACTAACGCCAGCTTCTTCAGCACTTTTAAAAAAAAGTCTTTTTTGTCGCATTTTACAGCACTTTCTGTCATTTTTTTTGACACTTTCTCAACGTTTCTGTAATGTTTTTTCCTGCTTTTTTGACAGAAGACGACAGTGAAAACTGACCTATGGACTAGAGGATGGATACCCCAACCGAGCCCGTCGGGTATCGTCAGGCCGGGTTGGGACAGATATTTAGAAATTATGTTGTGGTTCTGGTCGGGCTCCGTCACATCAGCGCCATAAGGCATTGAACATTTTAAATTTTACGCTATGCTAACCCTAGGCTAGGCTACGCTATACCTAGGCTACGCTACGCTATACCTAGGCTACGCTATGCTAACCCTAGGCTACGCTACGCTATACCTAGGCTACGCTACGCTATACCTAGGCTACGCTATACCTAGGCTACGCTATGCTAACCCTAGGCTACGCTATACCTAGGCTACGCTACGCTATACCTAGGCTACGACATACCTAGGCTACGCTATGCTAACCCTAGGCTAGGCTACGCTATACATAGACTAAACTACGCTTTTTTTTTTTTTTCTTAAAAGATGTGATGGAATATGCAGGATATTTATGCAATTTTATGCGATGAAGTTGCGGGAACTTGTAAAAATTGCGGTTTCATCATGGCTTCATCGCGGGGTTTGCAGCTTTTCGATGATGTTCACGTCGCGTAATTACGTCGCTTCATAACGTTCCCATGGCAACAGGGGGAAATGGCTGCTCTTGTGTGAAGTAAACGCAACATTTTTCATCTTTCTGCTAAGATATATGGGACTTTTTTGCAATGAAAATGTGGGGATTATGAAATCATGCAAGCCCCGCATATTTTGCGCAGAAATCGGTAATTTATGCGGCAAAAGTGCGGCGTATTTGAAAAATTCGACCCCGAAATAAATATGCAGACTTTGGCTGATTATGCATTGAATTATGAGATCACATGATCACGTTTTTCTGGAGGGACTGGTTATTATATAGGTGTGCGTCTGTGTTAACGTGAGCTTGTTGCCCCGTGTGAGCTGATGACCTCATCTGTTGACATTTCTGAATGTCTTCCTCCAGCTGATTCATAAAAGATTTCACACACACACACACACACACACACACACACACACACAGAGACACACACACACACACACACAGACACACAGACACACACACACACACACACACACAGACACACACACACACACACACACACACACACAGACACACAGACACACACACACACACACACACACACAGACACACACACAGAGACACACACACACAGACACACACACAGAGACACACACACACACACACAGACACACACACACACACAGACACACACACACACACACACACACACACACCACACACACACACACACAGAGACACACACACACACACACACACACACACACACCACAGAGACACACACACACACACACACACACACACACACACACACACACACACACACACCACACACACAGACACACACACAGAGACACACACACACACACACAGACACACACACACACACACACACACACAGACACACACACACACAGACACACACACACACACACACACACACACACACACACACACACACAGAGACACACACACACACACACACACACACACACACACAGAGACACACACACACACACACACACACACACACACACACACACAGACACACACACACACAGAGACACACACACACACACACACACACACAGACACACACACACACAGAGACACACACACACACACAGACACACACACACACACACACACACACACACACACACAGACACACACACAGAGACACACACACACACACACACACACACACACACACCACACACACAGACACACACACACACACACACACACACACACAGACACACACACACACACACACACACACACACACAGACACACACAGACACACACACACACACACACACACACACACAGACACACACACACACACACACACACACACACACACACACACACACACAGACACACACACACACAGACATGTGTCATTAGTCTGAGAAAGACATGAGATTTAACTGACGGGCTCGGACAGAACAATGCGGCCTAATCAGCACTCTAGTGCTAACCCTAACCCTAACCCTAAAGCATTTTCAGTGCCATACGGTGCGGACCCCTCCTGGTGTCTTCGGGTCAAATTTGACCCTTTTTCAAAAAGTTTCTACATCAGAAATTTGGGTTTCTTTCAACCTAATTTTCAACAAAAAACAGGTGGCTGGTTCTATACAACGCTCTTCACAAGTAGATTAAATGATCAGTTCACTATCAGTTTTTTATTTAATTTCATAGCATTTGAAAAAGAGGAAAAAAAGTGACAAAAATGTCCCAAAAAAGTGCAGAAAATTATCGAAAAAAAGTGACAAAAACATCGGTGGAAAGCGACAAAAGTAGGCTGGTTGGAGAGGAACTGCTCCTCGCCTGTAAAGTAGACGAGAGGACCAAAGTCTGCTGTCAAGTCGGACAGTTTCCAGCTGATTCCTGCAGCCTTCAGGCTGAACAGGACGTCACACAAACACTGTGGTCAGATTCTGATTTAATAAAATGTTATCAGAGCCATATATCAGCTCCTACACAGTCTCCAGTTGATTTTATTATCACAGAGTAGCTGTTAACATGCTCTTCATGTGATCTGGTGCTGGTTTTAATTAATAACAGACTGCAGGTGATCTGTAATCTGATTACAGTCTCTCTGACTTCTAAACATCACTATCAGCCACACAACATGTGTTCTGTACAGAATGAGCCTTTAAATCAGACAAATAGCTGTTAAAATCCTTCCGTCATCATGTTGAGTCGATTCTGAACCAATCAGCTGTTAGATCAGCCGAGAGGCCGGCGTTTCCCAGCATGCCGTGGGGCCGCCTGGGTCTTGCAGTCGGTGGAGAGCAACTGCGGCGCCTGGCTCTCAAACCTACGGCCGCCGTGATCTCGTGAGGTTATCGTCGCCCACGTGTGCATGACGTCAGAGCGAGTCGGGATCCAGTCGGACGCAAATCTACCCAGCATGCATTGGGTGATCGATTCTGCGCAGACCTGGCTCATCTCCAACGAGCCTAGTGGTGGAGACGACGCGCAAACAGTTGAAAAAAACAGTTTTCATTTTAAATGTGACAACACAAGGGATCCAGAGACTTGGGAGGAGCTCCTGGCGTCTCTCTGAGTCAGAATGAAAGCCGTCGTCGTTATCAGAAAGCTGCTCAGTCAGCGTTTCAACATCAGAAACCCTTTCATATTCCTTTTATATCCGTCTCGAGTCTTTTCTTCTCTCCGTCTCTCTCGGGCCGAGATAAGAGACTCTCTAATTATGGGGAAACCATTTCTCTGTGTTTCATTATTCTCCGGTTTGGCAGCGGGACGGGGAGCGCTGGGAAAGTGACAGACTCAAACAGGCGTCTGTGGTTCCGGCGTTAGTTTCACTAAATCTCCCCAGAGAACTTGGACAAGTTCCCGTTTGTGTCTCGACGCAGAAACCTGATCATTGGCTGACGTGTTGGCTACGTAACGAGCTTTGATAGAGACAGATTTATGTAAATATATGACTTCATAAAGGTGTGTGTATGAAGCTGATGTTCAGATGTATAATCCAGAATACAAAGACATTATAGTTCAGATTTAAACGTGGTGACGTTAGTTATGAGTCCATATAATCGGGATATTAGTGAGAGACATACAAACCATAATGTCATGTACTTATACTGTCATATATCAGATGTTTGAAGAGCTCTGAACATAGCAGCCAGATGTAACGGCTCCATTTCTCTTATCATCTAAATCCTCCACGTTACACTTCCAGGACTGCTCCAAACAAACACGGATAGCAATGTCAAACTTAAAGTGCCAATATTATTAAAAAAATCACTTTTTCTGGGATTTGGGGAGTTATTTTGTGTCTCTGGTGCTTCCACACGCATACAAACTTTGATAACACCACCCATGGTGTTTAAAGTGAGATCCGGTTTCTGAATGTGTCCTGCCTTCAGTCTCTGGGTGAGCTGGTCAAAATCTGCACGGCTTTCTACGTCACTAGCTGAGACGAGGGGGCTAGGGGGCTAACCGTTAGCATGCTAGCTCGATCTCAAGGACAAAACACTGCTACAACACACACTAGTTCACCATAATCTACAAAAGAACTACTTCCATGTCCCTGTTCTGCAGGTATTCACACAAAGTTGGAAGTGCGCCCTCGTTTAGAAGAAGTCTCCCGGCTAATCCTGCCTTGTACTACTGAAGTTGGAGAAACAGCTAGCTAGCTCATGTAGTCCTTACCTAGCTACTGATCATGTGATCTTACCTAGCTACTGATCATGTGATCTTACCTAGCTACTGAGCATGTGCGACTTGCCAACAAAGATGTTCCAGCAGTGAGAGGTCTCACTCTGTAGCTAAAACAGAGACCTGAACACAGGGTGAAAAGAGGAGCTGCAGCAATGGGCAGTACAACTAAAATATGGTGTTTTTAGATAATTAAACCATGTAAACCTATTCTGGTACCAGAGAGTTTCCGTGTTTCTGCATTTCTGTGTTTCAGAGTATTTCTGTGTTTCAGAGTATTTCTGTGTTTCTACAGAGTATTTCTGTGTTTCTACAGAGTATTTCTACAGAGTATTTCTCTGTTTCAGAGTATTTCTGTGTTTCTACAGAGTATTTCTGTGTTTCTACAGAGTATTTCTGTGTTTCTACAGAGTATTTCTGTGTTTCTACAGTGTTTTCGTGTTTCGGGGTCGTGTCTTTGAGCCAAACCTCGGAGCAGTTATTTCATATAATCAGAGGCGACCGCTGAGTTTCTGGAGAGAGCTGTAGTGATGGACGGCTGCCTGCTGCTGCTTCACTCAGACGAGAGGAAAATCAGAAGAAAGAGACGCAGCCGAGTGGAGGAGCGCCACGTTTCTGACCAGAGGCCGTTAAAAACATGGCAGCATATTGATAACATATGACGGAGTCACACCAGGACACGACGGGCTCTCCCTCTCGCTGGGGGGGTACGTAGGCTGCTATGGATGTAGGTCTCTCTCTCTCCCTCTCCTCCCTCCCTTCCTCTCCTCTCTCTCTCTCTCTCTCTCTCTCTCCTCTCTGCTAAAGAGAACATATGGCAGCAGTAGAGAGCTGATGTGGATGTGGCAGCTCGCTGGGCTAATTACACCACCTTTAATGCTCTAATGTCTCTGAGGACGGAGGGGAGGGGCTGGCCTTCATTTAGACATGGAGAGATATTACAGTCAATCCCCAGATAGCAGCAGACAGTCGTGCTTTGAAGGTTTCCTTCCCTTTCATTTCTGCTGCTCACTGAACAAAACTGGCTCAATTACACGCACACACACACACACACACACACACACACAGACACACACACACACACACACACAGACACACACACACAGACACACACACAGACACACACACACACACACACACACACACACACACACACACAGACACACACAGACACACACACACAGACACACACACAGACACACACACACACACACACACACACAGACACACACACACAGACACACACAGGCACACACACAGACACACACACACACACACACACACACACACACACACACACACACACACACAGACACACACACACACACACAGACACACACACACACACACAGACACACACACACACACACACAGACACACACACACAGACACACACACACACACACACACACACACACACACAGACACACACAGACACACACACAGACACACACACACACAGACACACACACACACACACACACACACACACACAGACACACACACACACACACACACACACACACACAGACACACACACACACACACACACACACACAGACACACACACACACACACACACACACAGACACACACACACACACACAGACACACACACACACACACACACACAGACACACACACACACACACACACACACACAGACACACACACACACACACACACACACACACACACAGACACACAGACACACACACACACACACAGACACACACAGACACACACACACACACAGACACACACACACACACACACACACAGACACACACACACACACACACAGACACACACACACACACACAGACACACACACACACACACACAGACACATACACACAGACACACACACACACACACACACACCACATGTTCATGTCAGCCCGTTTAAACATGGAGAGGTCTCCTCATCCAGGGGAGGGTACCGGCTAATTCATCAGAGGCTGGGACAGAGCAGCGCTCCGTGGGGGGCTCTCTGTTCCCCGTCAGAGTCTGCTAGTTGGGACAGTGATATACTAATATAATCAAATATAATATAAACTAATATATTATAATATAATATAATATAAACTAATATAATCTAATATAATCTAATATAATATAATCAATATACCTGCTGGGGCTAGAAGGGTACAGCACAGCCGGACATCACACTAAACTACACTAACCCTAGGCTAGGCTATGCTATACCTAGGCTAGGTTACGCTATACCTAGGCTAGGCTACGCTATACCTAGGCTACGCTATGCTAACCCTAGGCTAGGCTATGCTATACATAGGCTAAACTACGCTATACCTAGGCTACACTACGCTAACCCTAGGCTAGGCTACGCTATATCTAGGCTAGGCTACACTAACCCTAGGCTAGGCTATGCTATACCTAGGCTAGGCTACGCTATACCTAGGCTAGGCTACGCTATACCTAGGCTAAACTATGCTATACCTAGGCTACACTACGCTATACCTAGGCTAGGCTATGCTATACCTAGGCTGACCTCATGAAGTAGCGATTTCATGTGAATTGACGCCACGTTTTTTACAGTGTGTTCAGGAGACAGGCAGCTAGCAGATAGTGAGGAGATATTTTTTACAGTGTGTTCAGGGGACAGGCAGCTAGCAGATAGTCGCGTGACATTGCTCAGAGCACCTTTAAAGGTGCAGTAAGCTGCCGTCTGTCACCTCTGCGTGATGCTGGAGGTGTTGTAGTCCAATCAGAGCGCAGCAGGAAGGACGCCGCTCCCCAGCGAGGCTGTTCTCTGGTGATATCCACAGGAAGTCCTTATCTTCTCTCGCTGCTGGAATTTAACTTTCATTTGTTTAGAAACCAACATTTCATCCTGAAAACAAGCCGCTGCTCCTCCAAGTCAGTCTCTTTACACCCAGTTCTCCCAAAATACAGTCAGAAATCAACAGCTGATGATGTCATAGTCTCCTCTAGGCTCTTCAGACTTCTATACATCTGTCACTCACACACACACACACACACACACACACACACATACACACACACACACACACACACAGAGACACACACACACAGAGAGACACACACACACACAGAGACACACACACACAGAGAGACACACACAGAGACACACACACAGAGACACACACACACTAACACACTAACAAACTATTTCTCCCAAATCCAGTCAGAAATCAACAGTTGATGATGTCATAGTCTCTAAAAGTCTAAAAATAATTTAAATCAGATTATTTAACTCTTGGATTGTCCTGCGGTCAAATTTGACCCATCTTTTAATACTGAAATATGGGTTACTATGGGTTACTATGGGTTACCTTTGAACCAAAATGCCCCAGAATAACATGGATGGTTCTATAAATTCTTCAGGTGAAATCAGTGATTACCTTCATAACATTATATTACATTTAGCGTTTGAAAATATGTTTTACTGGTTTTTAAACAAGATGCTGGCTAAACGCTGACATGTAAACCAGTCTGGGATCCACTCAGCATCTCCTGATCTCAACTATTACTCAAAATAATTCTTAATTTCTGCTTTTTTAACTCACAAATTAGGTATAATTTCATATAAATGAAGTTTGTTGACCGTAATTCCAAGAATTAGTGTAAAAGTAGTGGTGATAAGTTGGTATTAGTGTTGCATTTAAGTGACAAAAAGGTTTAAAAAAACATCAAAACATAATGTTAATTTTTAATTTTGGAAGACAACCCAACGGTTAAGAAGAGAAAACACACATTTGTGTAAATGTTTGTTTGAAAAGAAGATTAAAAATGATTTAAAAGGAACTATCAAAATATAAAACTTCAGTTTATTTTCTGTAGAAATGATTGAGATTTAATTATTTAAGAAGAAAAATCACTTTGGGTCAACATGTTTTTCTAACATTTATGAGTCATTAAGATATTTCTGACTATGTTGCAGCAGTGTTAGCCTCCCAATGCCTCGTGTTTCTCCCGCTAAGGTATTGTTCATAAGACGTGACATGAGGGACACATGCGGGTAGGCCAAGGTGAGAAGAGGGAGATTAGCTAACGTTAGCTCCGTGATGTTGTACTAACGTTACTCGGTACGTAACGTTAGCTCCGTGATGTAACGTTAGCTCCGCGATGTTGTACTAACGTTACTTGGTACGTAACGTTAGCTCCGTGATGTAACGTTAGCTCCGCGATGTTGTACTAACGTTACTTGGTACGTAACGTTAGCTCCGTGATGTAACGTTAGCTCCGCGATGTTGTACTAACGTTACTCGGTACGTAACGTTAGCTCCGTGATGTAACGTTAGCTCCGCGATGTTGTACTAACGTTACTTGGTACGTAACGTTAGCGCTGTAATGTTGTACTAACGTTACTCGGTACGTAATGTTAGCTCCGTAATGTTGTACTAACGCTACTCGGTACGTAATGCTAGCTCCGTGATGTTGTACTAACGTTACTCGGTGCGTAACGTTAGCTCCGTGATGTAACGTTAGCTCCGTGATGTTGTACTGACGTTACTCGGTACGTAACGCTAGCTCCGTGATGTAACGTTAGCTCCGTGATGTTGTACTAACGTTACTCGGTACGTAACGTTAACGATGTAATGTTGTACTAACGTTATTCGGTACGTAACGTTAGCTCCGTAATGTTGTACTAACGTTACTCGGTACGTAATGCTAGCTCCGTGATGTTGTGCTAACGTTACTCGGTGCGTAACGTTAGCTCCGTGATGTAACGTTAGCTCCGCGATGTTGTACTAACGTTACTCGGTGCGTAACGTTAGCTCCGTGATGTAACGTTAGCTCCGTGATGTTGTACTGACGTTACTCGGTACGTAACGCTAGCTCCGTGATGTAACGTTAGCTCCGTGATGTTGTACTAACGTTACTCGGTACGTAACATTAGCTCCGTGATGTTGTACTAACGTTACTCGGTGCGTAACGTTAGCTCCGTGATGTAACGTTAGCTCCGTGATGTTGTACTAACGTTACTCGGTGCGTAACGTTAGCTCCATGATGTTGTACTAACGTTACTCGGTGAGTAACGTTAGCTCCGTGATGTAACGTTAGCTCCGTGATGTTGTACTAACGTTACTCGGTGCGTAACGTTAGCTCCGTGATGTAACGTTAGCTCCGTGATGTTGTACTAACGTTACTCGGTGCGTAACGTTAGCTCCGTGATGTAACGTTAGCTCCGTGATGTTGTACTAACTTTACTCGGTACGTAACGTTAGCTCCGTGATGTTGTACTAACGTTACTCGGTGCGTAACGTTAGCTCCGTGATGTAACGTTAGCTCCGTGATGTTGTACTAACGTTACTCGGTGCGTAACGTTAGCTCCGTGATGTAACGTTAGCTCCGTGATGTTGTACTAACGTTACTCGGTGCGTAACGTTAGCTCCGTGATGTAACGTTAGCTCCGTGATGTTGTACTAACGTTACTCGGTGCGTAACGTTAGCTCCGTGAAGTAACGTTAGCTCTGTGATGTTGTACTAACATTACTCGGTACGTAACGTTAGCTCCGTGATGTTGTACTAACGTTACTCGGTGCGTAACGTTAGCTCCGTGATGTTGTACTAACGTTACTCGGTGCGTAACGTTAGCTCCGTGATGTAACGTTAGCTCCGTGATGTTGTACTAACGTTACTCCGTGCGTAACGTTAGCTCCATGATGTTGTACTAACGTTACTCGGTGCGTAACGTTAGCTCCGTAATGTTGTAATAACGTTACTCAGTGCTTAACGTTAGCTCCGTGATGTAACGTTAGCTCCGTGATGTTGTACTAACGTTACTCGGTGCGTACCGTTAGCTCCGTGATGTAACGTTAGCTCCGTGATGTTGTACTAACGTTACTCGGTGCGTAACGTTAGCTCCGTGATGTAACGTTAGCTCCGTGATGTTGTACTAACGTTACTCGGTACGTAACGTTAGCGCTGTAATGTTGTACTAACGTTACTCGGTACGTAACATTAGCTCCGTGATGTTGTACTAACGTTACTCGGTGCGTAACGTTAGCTCCGTGATGTAACGTTAGCTCCGTGATGTTGTACTAACGTTACTCGGTGCGTAACGTTAGCTCCATGATGTTGTACTAACGTTACTCGGTGCGTAACGTTAGCTCCGTGATGTAACGTTAGCTCCGTGATGTTGTACTAACGTTACTCGGTGCGTAACGTTAGCTCCGTGATGTAACGTTAGCTCCGTGATGTTGTACTAACGTTACTCGGTGCGTAACGTTAGCTCCGTGATGTAACGTTAGCTCCGTGATGTTGTACTAACTTTACTCGGTACGTAACGTTAGCTCCGTGATGTAACGTTAGCTCCGTGATGTTGTACTAACGTTACTCGGTGCGTAACGTTAGCTCCGTGATGTAACGTTAGCTCCGTGATGTTGTACTAACGTTACTCGGTGCGTAACGTTAGCTCCGTGATGTAACGTTAGCTCCGTGATGTTGTACTAACATTACTCGGTACGTAACGTTAGCTCCGTGATGTTGTACTAACGTTACTCGGTACGTAACGTTAGCTCCGTGATGTTGTACTAACGTTACTCGGTGCGTAACGTTAGCTCCGTGATGTAACGTTAGCTCCGTGATGTTGTACTAACGTTACTCGGTGCGTAACGTTAGCTCCGTGATGTAACGTTAGCTCCGTGATGTTGTACTAACATTACTCGGTACGTAACGTTAGCTCCGTGATGTTGTACTAACGTTACTCGGTACGTAACGTTAGCGCTGTAATGTTGTACTAACGTTACTCGGTACGTAACATTAGCTCCGTGATGTTGTACTAACGTTACTCGGTGCGTAACGTTAGCTCCGTGATGTAACGTTAGCTCCGTGATGTTGTACTAACGTTACTCGGTGCGTAACGTTAGCTCCGTGATGTAACGTTAGCTCCGTGATGTTGTACTAACATTACTCGGTACGTAACGTTAGCTCCGTGATGTAACGTTAGCTCCGTGATGTTGTACTAACGTTACTCGGTGCGTAACGTTAGCTCCGTGATGTAACGTTAGCTCCGTGATGTTGTACTAACATTACTCGGTACGTAACGTTAGCTCCATGATGTTGTACTAACGTTACTGGGTAGGTAACGTTAGCTCCGTAATGTTGTACTAACGTTACTCGGTGCGTAACGTTAGCTCCATGATGTTGTACTAACGTTACTCGGTGCGTAACGTTAGCTCCGTGATGTAACATTAGCTCTGTGATGTTGTACTAACGTTACTCGGTGCGTAACGTTAGCTCCGTGATGTAACGTTAGCTCCGTGATGTTGTACTAACGTTACTCGGTGCGTAACGTTAGCTCCGTGATGTTGTACTAACATTACTCGGTACGTAACGTTAGCTCCATGATGTTGTACTAACGTTACTGGGTACGTAACGTTAGCTCCGTAATGTTGTACTAACGTTACTCGGTACTTAACGTTAGCTCCGTAATGTTGTACTAACGTTACTCGGTACGTAACGTTAGCTCCGTGATCTTGTACTAACCTTACTCGGTACGTAACGTTAGCTCCGTAATGTTGTACTAATGTTACTCGGTACTTAACATTAGCTCCGTGATGTTGTACTAACGTTACTCGGTACTTAACGTTAGCTCCGTAATGTTGTACTAACGTTACTCGGTGCGTAACTTTAGCTCCGTGATGTAACGTTAGCTCCGTGATGTTGTACTAACGTTACTCGGTGCGTAACGTTAGCTCCATGATGTTGTACTAACGTTACTCGGTGCGTAACGTTAGCTCCGTGATGTAACGTTAGCTCCGTGATGTTGTACTAACGTTACTCGGTGCATAACGTTAGCTCCGTGATGTTGTACTAACATTACTCGGTACGTAACGTTAGCTCCATGATGTTGTACTAACGTTACTGGGTACGTAACGTTAGCTCCGTAATGTTGTACTAACGTTACTCGGTACTTAACGTTAGCTCCGTAATGTTGTACTAACGTTACTCGGTACGTAACGTTAGCTCCGTGATCTTGTACTAACCTTACTCGGTACGTAACGTTAGCTCCGTAATGTTGTACTAATGTTACTCGGTACTTAACGTTAGCTCCGTAATGTTGTACTAACGTTACTCGGTGCGTAACGTTAGCTCCGTGATGTAACGTTAGCTCCGTGATGTTGTACTAACGTTACTCGGTGCGTAACGTTAGCTCCATGATGTTGTACTAACGTTACTCGGTGCGTAACGTTAGCTCCGTGATGTAACGTTAGCTCCGTGATGTTGTACTAACATTACTCGGTACGTAACGTTAGCTCCGTGATGTAACGTTAGCTCCGTGATGTTGTACTAACGTTACTCGGTGATGTAACGTTAGCTCCGTGATGTTGTACTAACATTACTCGGTACGTAACATTAGCTCCGTGATGTTGTACTAACGTTACTCGGTACGTAACGTTAGCGCTGTAATGTTGTACTAACGTTACTCGGTACGTAACATTAGCTCCGTGATGTTGTACTAACGTTACTCGGTGCGTAACGTTAGCTCCGTGATGTAACGTTAGCTCCGTGATGTTGTACTAACGTTACTCGGTGCGTAACGTTAGCTCCGTGATGTAACGTTAGCTCCGTGATGTTGTACTAACATTACTCGGTACGTAACGTTAGCTCCATGATGTTGTACTAACGTTACTGGGTACGTAACGTTAGCTCCGTAATGTTGTACTAACGTTACTCGGTGCGTAACGTTAGCTCCATGATGTTGTACTAACGTTACTCGGTGCGTAACGTTAGCTCCGTGATGTAACGTTAGCTCCGTGATGTTGTACTAACGTTACTCGGTGCGTAACGTTAGCTCCATGATGTTGTACTAACGTTACTCGGTGCGTAACGTTAGCTCCGTGATGTAACGTTAGCTCCGTGATGTTGTACTAACGTTACTCGGTGCGTAACGTTAGCTCCGTGATGTAACGTTAGCTCCGTGATGTTGTACTAACATTACTCGGTACGTAACGTTAGCTCCATGATGTTGTACTAACGTTACTGGGTACGTAACGTTAGCTCCGTAATGTTGTACTAACGTTACTCGGTGCGTAACGTTAGCTCCATGATGTTGTACTAACGTTACTCGGTGCGTAACGTTAGCTCCGTGATGTAACGTTAGCTCCGTGATGTTGTACTAACGTTACTCGGTGCATAACGTTAGCTCCGTGATGTTGTACTAACATTACTCGGTACGTAACGTTAGCTCCATGATGTTGTACTAACGTTACTGGGTACGTAACGTTAGCTCCGTAATGTTGTACTAACGTTACCCGGTACTTAACGTTAGCTCCGTAATGTTGTACTAACGTTACTCGGAACGTAACGTTAGCTCCGTGATCTTGTACTAACCTTACTCGGTACGTAACGTTAGCTCCGTAATGTTGTACTAATGTTACTCGGTACTTAACGTTAGCTCCGTGATGTTGTACTAACGTTACTCGGTACTTAACGTTAGCTCCGTAATGTTGTACTAACGTTACTCGGTACGTAACGTTAGCTCTGTAATGTTGTACTAACGTTACTCGGTACTTAACGTTAGCTCCGTAATGTTGTACTAACGTTACTCGGTACGTAACGCTAGCTCCGTAATGTTGTACTAACATTACTAACCGTACACATGCGGGTAGGTCAAGATGAGAAGAGGGAGATTAGCTAACGTTAGCCAACATATTTATAAAAAAAAAAGTCACATTCAAATCCTAATTTCAGCATTCGAATAGTATTGATGTTTTTACTATTCAAATTATATTCGAATTTCGGCATTCGTTCTAACAGCCCTAGTGTGTGCCTGTCTGTCTGCATGTGTGTGTGTGTGTGTTGTGTGTCTGTCTCTGTGTGTCTGTCTGCCTGTCTGCGTGTGTCTGCGTGTCTGTCTGTCTGCCTGTGTGTGTGTGTGTGTGTGTGTGTCTGAACAAGCCAATGAAAAGCTTTAAAGCCTCTGAGTTTAATGAACTCTGCAGTAAAAACTTTATTAGTCTCGTGGTCTTCTCATGATGTCATCATGATGTCATCAGGCGGTGACCTCTGCTCCAGTGTCAGGGGGATTCAGCAGGTGAGCCAGCAGGTGTCCCAGCAGGTGTCCCGGCAGGTGAGCCAGCAGGTGAGCCAGCAGGTGAGCCAGCAGGTGTCCCAGCAGGTGAGCCAGCAGGTGTCCCAGCAGGTGTCCCGGCAGGTGAGCCAGCAGGTGTCCCGGCAGGTGTCCCAGGTTCCAGGTCCACTCTCAGAGTGGAGGATGGCGATGAGATTTGGTGAGGATCTTTTAAGAGACCGAGCTGCAGACTAACGAGGGAAGTGTGACCGGAGCAGAACAGCGGCAGCTGTGTCCAGGGCCAACAGAGACACACTAACGACAGACACAATCAATGACTATTGATTATTGATTACCTCGACCTGGATCACATGCTCCGTCACACTGGGGATTATACATGGATTTCTCAGCAACGTCATCACTGCTTGCGAACGCAACCGGGGGTCAGAAAGAAGACGTGTTTCGTGTAGCTAGTAGTAGCATAGCGTAAGTCAAAATGCCAAGGAGTTGTTGCCTGGTTAATTGCACAAACAGAGCCAGTGATGGGTGTCTGATGTTTAACATACCTAGGGGGAAGCATGCTTTTGGCAAAAACCGGCGGAGGTTATGGCTTCAAGCCATAAGAAGGGCAGATTTGGGTCATATGTAAGAGTCAGGCTCCCATTGCATCAATCAGAGAAGCTGCAGCTTGTTCAGTTGTTCAGCTACGTGATATCTACCTGTCAGGGCTGTAGTACTCGAGTCCGGACCGTAGATAGTTAAAGGTCCGTACTTGAGACAAGTTTAGACTGCTAGCTAAAGCTATGCCGATGTTTTGCTAACGTTAGCACAACAACGTTAGCCTAGCCTGCTAGGTAAATATTAAGACTGCCTTCGTAGTTTCTTATATCTGCGTCCACGTTGTCAACATAAGACCTGTGGCGTTAGTGCTCCTTTTGTACCATAATGTTATTGAATAAAATATTAAGCTCTGCTCCTACAAGATGGGTGGGTTTTTATTACGTTACACACAAAGCTAACTGGCTATAGTTAGCCTATATGCTAGCGGACATTAGCTAACGTTGCCGAGGCAGCTGCAGTAGAGTTTCGGCGAGCTAACCACGACAGTGTTGTCGCCCTCTCGCCCACAATCAACCTCTGCTGCTAAAACCAGTCAACCTGCAGTGATGTTTGAAATGGAGACACACATATCGTACCTTTTCCTGGAAATCCTGGCCATTATTTTACCAACCAGAGGGGTACACTCAGGGGTAACCCTGCTGCTAACATTGGCTATTACATTAGCCTAAAATGATAATTATAGCCATACATATATATCACAGTAACACTGCAAAATTAAAGACAGACAAACAGATCCAACTAAAATCACGTTTTATTGAGTCAGCAGTTATATACAAACAATAAGAAAGCTTAAATACTTCAGGTTGTTGCAGTAGTGGACCAGCTCACCAGTCTGGCTTTCTGCCCCTGGTATGCACACGCACCCTGTAATGTTTGGAAACAGGAAACCCGTCTATTAGGGAACATTATTTACAACATTCAAACACACAGGAAACAGGACTACAACAAGACTAAAACGCACAAAACAAGGTGCACAAAAGCACCGAAAAAAACCCAGCGAGTGACACATGTCGAGGAAAAGCAACAAGAGGTCAGAGAAGGTACCAACAGATTAAAAAGGTAAAAATAGACCCAAACGGTGAAGAACTCAACCAATCACAGCTTCTAGAAACGACATTAAGAAATGTCTCAAGTCGTCCCTTCTCCAACCTTTCTCTCTCTACTTCTGACGTGTTGGTCGACGTCTGTGGATGGTTTTCAGAGTCTTTGGGTTTCTAAAAGCAAGATTTTTAAATGAGTTTTAAAATTCATGTATGTGGGACGGTCCCTCATCCTGGGTTTTGGCTGCTTGTTGCCGTAGTGATGCGTCTGTTGTCAGTTACCTGTCTGTGTCCTTATCCACATACACACACACACACACACACACACACACACACACACACACACAGAGAGAGAGACAGGAGTGAGTTGTTGAGAGTATTTTAATAGAGACCTCTGAGAGACAGAACGGTCCGTCTGGCTGCCGCTGCGTCTCTGTGGTCTCTGAGCCAATCACAGCGCCAGGATCTAACCCATCCAGGCCCTTATATTTGTGAGGTGGCAGCGCCTGTGGAAACATTAAAGCTTTTACACATTAGCCTCCCCCCCCTTCTCCCAAAACCACACGCATAAAACAAAGGGCAGAGGACGGGGACGTTTACAGGTCCAGACTCTCCGTCTCCGGCCCGCCGCGCTCCGCTGAGGTGCTGGGCGGCGTTCTGCCTGGCCAAAACCGCCCAGAGATAATGAAGTCACAGTCAGAGCGGATCTGAGAGGCGTTCAGGGACAGTCAGCCGCCAGCAGAGTCTCAAAACACTCCTTCAGAGTGAATGGTGCGTTCAGGGACAGTCAGCCGCCAGCAGTGCGTTCAGGGACAGTTGGTCGCCAGCAAAGTCTCACAACACTCCTTCAGGCGTTATGGATCCCACGTAAGTTCTAGGCAAGTCCCGCCCCACGAAGCAGCCGATTGGTTGGGGTTAGGACCTGAACAAATCAGGTTATGTTACCTAGCGAAAGCATGGACGCCTGGCCAATAGCAGCGCGTGAATGCTATTGAAGGGCGGGTCCTTCCTAGAAGTTGCGTGGGTTCCATAATAACGCCTCCTTCAGAGCAAACGGTGCATTCAGGAACAGCCGGTACGTTCATGAACAGCCGGTGCGTTTAGGGACAGTCGGCCGTCAGCAGAGTCTCAAAACTCTCCTTCAGAGACGCCCAGGAGAAGCGGGACACGTCCACCTGCAAATAGACACACACACACACACACACACTCATGTTTATATCTTTATAAAAAGCTCAAAGGGACAGTTCAACATTCTGGGATGTTTAAAGGAGAACTCCGGGCAATTTGCCGAGACTCCTATATTCACCAAAGCCAGATGGATCGCACACAGAATGAATGAATGAATGAATGAATAGATGGATGGATGGATGGATGGATATGTGTGTGTGTGTGCTACAAATACACACAGAACTGCTGATGATGATTATTAGCGAAGCCTGGCTGAACACACTCACTCACCCAGACGGCAGCTAGCAGCTAACAGGGTAGGTGAATTTAAACAATGTCTGAGTTGAAAAAGCATCTTGTTGTCACGTAAGGGCCCTGTTCATGTTGCACAGACATTTTAATTGCATTTTGTGTCTGTTAAGAGGCACAAAGGCACTCTTTATAATAGGCCCCCAAAACTGGCGTGTTAGCAGTGTGAGCTCTCGGCGTTAGCTGCAGCAGCTCCATGATGCTAGCACCAATTTGGCTCATTGTTTTTGCTATTGACAGTACTCACGTACGTACAGAGATCAAGATTAACGTAAAAATTTCCCGGAGTTCTCCTTTAAAGTCATGTTAAAACTATTTCCCGTCCTTCTTACTCCCCCGTGTACTAACATTACTCGGTACGTAAAGTTAGCTCCGTAATGTCGTACTAACATTACTCGGTACGTAACGTTAGCTCTGTAATGTACTAACATTACTCGGTACGTAACGTTAGCTCTGTAATGTACTAACATTACTCGGTACGTAACGTTAGCTCTGTAATGTTGTACTAACATTACTCGGTACGTAACGTTAGCTCTGTACGTAACGTTAGCTCCGTAATGTTGTACTAACGTAACTCGGTACGTAACGTTAGCTCTGTACGTAACGTTAGCTCCGTAATGTTGTACTAACGTAACTCGGTACGTAACGTTAGCTCTGTAATGTACTAACATTACTCGGTACGTAACGTTAGCTCTGTAATGTACTAACATTACTCGGTACGTAACGTTAGCTCTGTAATGTACTAACATTACTCGGTACGTAACGTTAGCTCTGTAATGTTGTACTAACATTACTCGGTACGTAACGTTAGCTCTGTACGTAACGTTAGCTCCGTAATGTTGTACTAACGTTACTCGGTACGTAACGTTAGCTCTGTAATGTTGTAGTAACATCACTCTGTACGTAACGCTAGCTCTGTAATGTTGTACTAACATTACTCGGTATGTAACGTTAGCTCTGTAATGTCGTACTACCGTTACTCGGTACATAACGTTAGCTCTGTAATGTTGTAGTAATGTTACTCGGTACGTACGCCAAAATGAATATATAATTATATATATATATATATATATATATATAATTGATTTTCAATTATAGAAATGATAAATTATAAAATACTGCGTCACCAAAAGCTACGCGCTCATTCCATATGTGGTGTGATGAGTCCATGTATTGACTATAGTGACAGGCCTTCATATAGCTCTGTAAGAAGTACGTATACACACAGAAATCACAATAATATCCATACGTCAGAGTTAGGTTACCTTCACAACGTGTCTGCGGGCGATCTCTGGCCTCCTGCAAAGGTCCTGCAGCCGTTTGCACAGCTGCTCAGGTGTGGAGTACAGGTACTCTGCTGCAATACAGGGCACAGAGGAAGAACTGTCACACCTTTGGCGTTTGTCCATCACATGGTACCTGCTCGACTCACCTCTACTCGCCTTTTTTGGTTTTTCATTACGAAAAAAAAAGTCCCTGGTACCTGCTAACAGGTACTTTTTTTAGTACCTCCTCAGTCGAGGTTCCCAGCGAGCTGAGGCGAGCCGAAAAGGTGACGTGAAAGCGACAGACGGGGGTGTCCTGAACAAACCCGCTATTTTTAAATAGTTCAGCCAGCTGTTTGCTGCCTCCAGCTTCTTTAGAAACTAAATGTGTCTTCTGGCAACAACACACTTTCCACGTTCTGTGTGTGTGTCGCGTTAGGTCACTGCAGTTTACTGCGGCGCCACTTGTTGTACAGTTCTGCGGAGGCTCCAGCAGAGATTTCACCATAGCCTACGTACACACACATGCTGGCTCCACGCACACACCAGCACACAGGTATAAACATCAGGCCACATATTACACAGGCTACGGAGAAAGCTCTGCATGGAGCCTCCACAGAACTGTAGAACAAGCTCAAGTGGCCTGATGTTTATACTTGTGCGCTGGTGTGTGCGTCGAGCCGGCATATAAGACGACCAGCCAGGCTGAGGCGGTACTAAAATCTGCAATGGAAAACGGACGCACAGTGTGGCGAGTCGAGGCGAGTAGAGTCGAGCAGGTACCATGTAAAAAAAACGCCATTTGGCTCCACTGTTAGAGTAACGTATGAGGACCGTTAGAGTAACGTATGTTAGAGTAACGTATGGGGACTGTTAGAGTAACGTATGGGGACCGTTAGAGTAACGTATGGGGACTGTTAGAGTAACGTATGAGGACTGTTAGAGTAACGTATGGGGACCGTTAGAGTAACGTATGGGGACCGTTAGAGTAACGTATGTTAGAGTAACGTATGGGGACCTTTAGAGTAACGTATGTTAGAGTAACGTATGGGGACCTTTAGAGTAACGTATGTTAGAGTAACGTATGGGGACCGTTAGAGTAACGTATGTTAGAGTAACGTATGAGGACCGTTAGAGTAACGTATGTTAGAGTAACGTATGGGGACTTTTAGAGTAACGTATGTTAGAGTAACGTATGGGGACTGTTAGAGTAAC
>NC_050180.1:240000-245000 GCF_008315115.2 Sander lucioperca | reverse complement strand
GTAAATGATCAGAATACTTCCTCTAGGGCTGACTAAAGTCCTGTTTGTCTGTGTGTTTGTAGATTCTGTGCTGCTGGTTATTATTATATTATTATAATAATTATGAATCAGATTACAGATGGAGTAGTTTCACCTGCCCCCCCCCCCAGCAGCAATAAGGCTCTGTGTAATCGTAGTAATCGGAGTATATATGGCAGTACATCCAGGCCACACAGGGATTAACCACAGAGCAGACGAGAGGCTCCACTCCCAGATTACCACAACATCTCGCTGATAAACCCCGATTGTGACAGAATAAAGAATAATCCATCTGTGTTTTTCTCAGTTTGGAGCAGATTACAGGCTGACACCAACACAAACACACGGCTGACACGTAATCTCACCCTGCCTCACTCCCAGGTCAAAGGTCAGCACCACACGGCACCACACAGCCCCACACCACACAGCTTCACACGGCACCACACAGCCTCACACGGCACCACACGGCACCACACCACACAGCTTCACACGGCACCACACGGCCTCACACGGCACCACACGGCCTCACACAGCCCCACACCACACAGCCTCACACGGCACCACACGGCCTCACACGGCACCACACGGCACCACACCACACAGCTTCACACGGCACCACACGGCCTCACACGGCACCACACAGCACCACACGGCCTCACACGGCACCACACGGCCTCACACGGCACCACACGGCACCACACCACACAGCTTCACACGGCACCACACAGCACCACACGGCCTCACACGGCACCACACGGCCTCACACAGCACCACACGGCCTCACACGGCACCACACGGCACCACACCACACAGCTTCACACGGCACCACACAGCACCACACGGCCTCACACGGCACCACACGGCCTCACACAGCACCACACGGCACCACACAGCACCACACGGCACCACACGGCACCACACGGCACCACACGGCACCACACGGCACCACACGGCACCACACATCCAGGTGGAGAGGAGAACCTTAACTCACCACCTGTTGGGACTACTTTCAGTCTCAACATGTATGAAGATGATGATGTAACACATATATGAAGATGATGATGTAACTCACCACCTGTGCGGCCAGACGATGTGGAGAGGTTTCCTCAGGACTTCGGGGTCCCCGGGGTCCTGGTCTTCTGGTCCTGGTTCAGGTCTGGAGTCACGGGGATCTTCCTGCTCTGAAAGCTCTTCAAACCTGTACAAAGACTTTGTTACTGAACTTAAGTTACGTATCTGTACTTTACTATGTGTGTGTGTGTGTGTGTGTGTGTGTGTGTGTGTGTGTGTGTGTATCTGTATCTGTCTGTGTGTGTGTGTGTGTGTGTGTGTGTGTTCTGTGTGTGTTCGGTGTGTGTGTGTGTGTTCTGTGTGTGTGTGTCTCTGTGTGTGTGTGTGTGTGTGTCTCTGTGTGTGTGTGTGTGTGTGTGTGTGTCTCTGTGTGTGTGTGTGTGTGTCTCTGTGTGTGTGTGTGTGTGTGTGTGTGTGTGTGTGTGTGTGTGTCTCTGTGTGTGTGTGTGTGTGTGTGTCTCTGTGTGTGTGTGTGTGTGTGGTGTGTGGTGTGTGTGTGTGTGTGTGTGTGTGTCTCTGTGTGTGTGTGTGTGTGTGTGTGTGTGTGTGTCTCTGTGTGTGTGTGTGTGTGTGTGTGTGTCTGTGTGTGTGTCTGTGTGTGTGTGTGTGTGTGTGTCTGTGTGTGTGTGTGTGTGTGTGCGTATTTAACTATTAATTAATGAGACATAAATTACAACATATATAAATACCTAAATACACATTTAGTGTATAGTAATTATGAAATATTGTCCTGTAGTTGATCTTTTTGGAGTTATAGCATCTATATTCTCTCTCAGCTGGATCACACTGTTACCGTGGAGACAGCAGCTGGTCGTGCAGCGTGATGTCGTCATCAACGTGAGACTTCCTGCGGAGCAGTTTGTGTTTGGGCAGCAGCCTGAAACACAGCAAACACACACCAACCATCAAGAAGACCAATGTTTGGAGTCCCTTTCATAGTCTACACACAGTCAGTGTAATGGAGCAGCAGGTCCCGTGTCTCTGGACGGAGACCAGTGAAGTCTCTTTCCCGGTGATGGCTGAGCGTTACTGAGCAGCCTCCAACTGAGCTTGAAGACGTAGATGTGACGTGAGCAACCTGTCTGAAAGTTGGAAGTCTTCTGGTAGCTGTGCCAAGAGAAATCTCAATCATTCCCAATCTAGCAGAGACGGAGAGCGTAGGTATATGTAAGGAGATAACATAGACACAGGCTAATTATTGATCACTAAAATGATAGTTAACATTAGGAATTAAACTTAAACAGCTAATGGAAGTCCAAACTGCCTGAGAGCTTCTCCTGTACTATACGGTAATTCCTCTACTATGAGACAGTAAGTCTCGTGGTTATGACCCAATCGTTAGCCTATTTTTATAAAAACGTCTGCTACGGAGCCATAACGTGAGCTACAAGGTAATGGAGCCTTTTATACATTGTCGTGTTTCTTTAGAAATAAACAACGGACAAATAGAGTCTTTAAACTCTTCAGATGTAAAGTTATTCTCTGTCAAAGTGACGTCAGAATGAATGGCAGTCAATGGGATGCTAACGGGAGGTGATGGCTTGGTAGCATCAGAATGACGCCATAGGAGGTTTGGGTTGTGAGGAGAAGCTGACCCTCTTGTCTACAGAGCAGACGCAAGCGTCACGGGCGATGCGTGAAATGTAATACACCGCCCACGCAGCAGGGGGCAGCAGAGCCTCCACGGTGTTCAGTCGGCAGAGCCAGACCCTCCCAGAGAGAGGCTCTTGTCAGGGAGCAGCTGGCTGACTTGTTGTTATCAGATGCTGGCGTGTTTCCCACCAGCAGTGTGCTACGATTGGGTAGCACTGACCAGTACACTGATAAATGATAATAGTAATAGCAGGTTTTAAAAAGATAGATACATTTGGGTCTCTCTCTCTCCTGCTGTAGGCTGTATGAGGGCACACAGCATTGACTTCTATATAGGACACACACACACACACAAACACACACACACACACACACACACACAGATTTTAAAATACTTTAAGAAAATGTCAAAAAACCTATAAAAGCAGAGGTGGAAAGCAACGAATTATTAATATAATACAGGGGTTCTCAACCTTTTGCAAGCTGGGCCCCCCCAAAGCTGGTTCATTACAGTTGGGCCCCCCCCCCCCCCCGCCCGGCACCACCCCCACTACGATCGATCGATAGATAGATCGATAGATAGATAGGCCTATTATCATTACCAGACTTCTAATGTGAGCTTGCAGGCATTATTATTATTATTATTATTATTATTATTATTATTATTATCATCATCATCAGTAGGCCAATTATCATTACTAGGCTATTGCTATAATTGGGAATTGGCACCAGACCTCTGATATGAATGTATGCTTTATTATAGTTATTATTACTGGTCCTAACAGTAGGCAGATCATCTGTATTTTCTCCAGAAGCTTGCAGGTAGCTGATGTTAATGTGAGACCTGAGCCAGGTATGATTCATCGTACCTTAGAAGCTTTTTTGCAGCTGGTGGTGCGTCGGTTGCCTTGTTGGTCCTCACTAGAAATCTCTCTATTTTGTTTGGTTTTGAAATAATTTGGATGTGGATTAATTGTGTTTTCAATAAGTTGAGGCTATGATGTAACGATGTGTGCGTGTGTGCAGCCTGGACGTGGAGTGGTGTGTGTCTCCTCTGTTCTTTCTGACCACGTTGGAGATCTGGAGCAGGAGAAGTTAACCCTCTCCTTGATCTCATGTTGTTATAGAGGAGGAGAACCAGGAGAAGTTAACCCTCTCCTTGATCTCATGTTGTTATAGAGAAGGAGAACCAGGAGAAGTTAACCCTCTCCTTGATCTCATGTTGTTATAGAGAAGGAGAACCAGGAGAAGTTAACCCTCTCCTTGATCTCATGTTGTTATAGAGAAGGAGAACCAGGAGAAGTTAACCCTCTCCTTGATCTCATGTTGTTATAGAGGAGGAGAACCAGGAGAAGTTAACCTCTCCTTGATCTCATGTTGTTATAGAGGAGGAGAACCAGGAGAAGTTAACCCTCTCCTTGAGTTCATGTTGTTATAGAGAAGGAGAACCAGGAAATGAGTCGGGGAGGAAATGCAACGCTACCCAGCCACGACCGAACAGTGTGCGTCGCCGCGACGTGTAGTTACATTACGTGATTTTTTTTTCCCTCCCATCCTGTAGCCTACTCGCGCCCCCCCAGGAGAGTGTCTGTGCCCCCTCAGGGGGGCGGGCCCCACCGGTTGAGAACCACTGATATAATATAATTCCTCTCGTTACTGGAACTGAGTAGTGGTTTCTTCCTGTACTGTAATATATAATATATATTTACTTTCTTCCAGCGTCTGAGTCTCTCTCAGCTCTGTTTCTCTGGAGAAGACGAGGCCGTGGGGCCGTCCATTTTCTCCAGAGTCTTTAGAGCCAACATGTCGGGGGGGGGAACAGCTGCACAAAGAGCCAAACCAACGCTGTGAACACAGACGCAGAATCAGACACCTGCCGTTCCCGCGCGGCCGCATTGATCGCTCGCCGCTGATGGATGGACGTCTTTGTGTGGCGCTGCAGGTTGCTGCTGCCGCAGGTCAATCACTATTACATTACACAAGTCCAGCACTCACAGGCCCCGTGATGGATGAGTCGGCCACCAACAGCCTTCAGACGCTCCACATTCTCCCTCTATCTGACCCTACACTAATCTATCTGCAACGTGTGTCCAACTCCAGGCCCGTGGGCCAAACACGGCCCCTCGCAGACTTTGATCCGGCCCCGCATATACATTTTTCTCAAGTTTTTGGTGCTTATTTCAGACATTTTTGCCACTTTATCCAGCCTGTTTTCCGATGTTTTTGGCGCATTTTCTAACTGTTATTTTGCCACTTTATCCGACGTGTTTTCAGATTAGTTTTCTGGCTTTTTCTGAGGTTTTCTGGCGTTTGTTCAA